>NW_026713153.1:0-56269 GCF_029784015.1 Lycium ferocissimum
GTAACACTATATTTTTGGTACGATCTTTTGTTGCATGTATATGCTTAGCCGGGGGCACGGCGGGGCCACTGTCCGTCATATGTTCTTGTTGTCAACTCTTGGGGTACGTAGACATATGTGTGGGTTGTATATAGTTCTTGTTCGTACGTATGACTTATGTTTTGGGACGTTCCCGTTCGTAGTGCGACCTTGTCGGCCTGCGTATATATATGTTTTGGGATGTTGTGTGTAGTGGCAGCCTTGTCGGCTTGCGTAGATATATATATATGTGTTCTAGAAGCTGTGTGTTATGGTAGCCTCATCGGCTCGTGTATGGCTGGGACGTTCCCTATAATGACGGCAACTTTTGTAAACATATGGCGTATTATCTATTGAAAGTTGTAACTCCTCAGGAGACAGGTGGCTGTGATATGTATATATATGCGACAGTTTAGAGACGACATCTTGCCTTTTTTATGTACAAGTTCTTTATTATGCTAGTTGTGGACTGATTATAGTTAACAGGTGTATACGAGTGTCTAGCTCGGGCACTAGTCACGGCCTACGAGGTTGGGTCGTGACACGGACGCGGGCTATATCGGTGATGGATCGGGCCGTACGTTCCACGGTAATATATATTGATATATGATGATATAGGGATCGGGCTACACGTTCTGCAGCAATACATGATATGATATTTTACAAGTATGCATGCATGACTCCGCCTTAAGGGCGACGATTCTTGGTTATCTTCTTATCTTTATTTTATCTTCTTATTCCCTCCTTAGTTCATGACGCATGCCTTACGTACTCGGATACGTTGCTAGTACGACATCTTTTTTTTCTTGGATGCGTGCTCGTACCCGGGTGAGACAAAGACGATCGGCTTCTTAAGAGCCGGCCGGCTTGTGCCGAGCGGCTTTGTAGATCGGTGGTACCGATTCTGACATATTCGTTTGTGTATATATTTGGATATGGTGGGGTCCTGTCCCATCTTCATGACTCCAGAGTTTCAGTTAGAGGCTTGTAGATACTCACGTGTGGGTAGTGGATGTTATGTGACCCTCGATGTATATTTTGTATATTATTCTTTTGTTGCCGTGAGGGCTTATGCATATATATGTGAGTACATGTTTTATGGATTGAATGTGTGTACAGGTTAAGACAGTAGTAGTATGACGTGTGGTGCTCGGTAGTCAGCTCCGGGTGCCCGTCATGGCCCACTAAGAGGGTCGTGACAGCAGGACAGCTTCAACGGAAGCACTAATCCGCTGAATAATCTCCTCACCCTCTTTGACTCGGTGGGAATCAGTTGAGCAACATAATGGGCCAAGCCACAAAATTTGGCATCATACTCTGCGACAAACAAACCTCTCTGCTCTAGGTCAATGAACTCATCCCCCCTGCTATCTCTCAAAGTACGAGGGACGTTTTTCTCCAAGAACACCTGATAAAACTAAGTCCAAGTCAAGAGATGTGACCCAGCTGGTCGACAATCAACATAAGACCTCCACCACTGTCACGACCCAATTTGTGAATCGTAATGGCACCTACACTGTCCCCCCAGGTAGGCGAACCATTCCCAAATCATTCATAAGAATTATGCGGAAATAAACTGTGATTTAAACTAACAAATTCATGTTATATAAATAACAAGTGCGGAAAATATTATAACCCCAAAATCTAGTGTGGACTACTACAAGAGCTACTACCAAGAAGATACAAAGTTTGATAAGAAATAGAAATCTCAAAAAATCAATACTGTCTCACGGATACAAAGTAGATAGTTAAATATAAGAAGTCTCTGAGTTGCGGATCTAGACAAAGCTTACCCCAGAATCTTGATCAAGTAGACTCGGATCACTCCCAATGACAGGCTTGGAACTAGTAACAGGCTCTGCACTAAAAAAAAGAGTACAACAAGAGTAGCATCAGTATAAACAACACGTATTGAGTAAGCATCATAGGCCGACTAAGATTAGTTCACACATATAAGCATAAAATCAACAAGATAAATAAATAGGCACATAACATCCAGCCAAGGTCACAAAATATCGCATAAGCTTCTAAACTACAAGTCTGTCCACTCTCAATACTCCCACACGGTATTCACAAGTTCCGACCCTAGGTAGAGTCACTAATCCTTCAATTAACTCAGTCAACAACTGCATCTATACCGCCCAACAATTTCAACAAACCGTACCAAAATCAAAACTAAAAGAATCATATGATGATACAGAATAACATGTAATGTTGCGCAATGCAAAATATAATGATGTGCAATGCAATGCAATGCATTTGCCAAATACCTCAAACCTGTCACATATCCGTACACACATGCAAAATGGTAATGTTTGGCCCATTAGACATAAGCTGCAGGGGACCCATGGTGTCCATGTACCACTCGCTCCGGAATCTTGCCTCGGATCACGAACCCATAACTAGGCCACATTGTAACCCCCTGTCAAATGTGCCTTTCATGAACAGTTAGCAATATAAATGTCAAACACAAGGCATTATGCCACAAGTCTTTCATGAATCGTTTCCGAACTATTTCCACCATGTATGAGTGAATGAATGCGGAAATGCTAAATCAGTGCAATCATTCCCAAAGAATATACTATGGAAGACAACACTATAAGCCATATCAAGACTTATATAAATCAATGGAATGAACTATACACACCATCTCAGTTAACATATAGAGTCTATAACATCCTTTTCCTTCCAATTAAACAAGTGCACTTCGCAACTAAGTCTTGTGTCATCAAGTGCTCCATTTTCTCATGTATCATCAGCATTACCAAGTCATCATTTAATATCAGCATACGTATGAAATGAGAATGTATGCCAAGCATGTTATCATCATCAATAGTACATCATACTCCACATTTTCCTATTTGTTTTATCACAAGTACATATCACGATTCAAGTCTACTCTCATTAGCCTTCCTTTCTCCGATGATTTATGAAACCATAAGGTAGAATTCTTGTAGCACATATCACAACACAACAATTCAGGTAACAAGTCTACTGACAATAATAGGGCAACAAGTCACAATCAACAACACGAGTATATATTAACTCCTTTCTTCACATATCACACAAATACATCTTCTATTCAATGCCTAAAGTAATGGCGACAAGCCCACATAATCAAAAGTCATACCACCCTAGGTAATATACAACCAAACACCATGTTCGAAGACCTAATCATGCTTTCTCCCATCAATTCTACACAATATATATGTTTTGCTAATCAAAGTCTAACTAAAGTAAGCCGTAACCTACCTCTAATGCAGAACTGGAGCCACGAACTCCTCCAGACAAGATTTCTATTTTCGAAGGGCCTCAGAACGGCCATAGTCTAGTAATATAATGCTAAGCAATCGATAGACCTTCTAATCAAACCAGAACAACAATTGGGGAAGAAGACCCAATTACATCTACCCTTTTCATTTGGTTGAACTATCACTTAATGATGAATTTCTTATAACTTCTATCGCTACAATCATACTATTCTAATTCTTGGGTTTTCTAATCAATTTAAACCTTTCAAACAGATTATAGGCCAAAGTTCCCATTTTTATTCGAACCCTAATTGTCAACACACAATTCTTATCATTAATAATAGAATTCTCATCGTAGGAAGTGATAATATATACTTCTAGATGATTGAACTACAATGAAATCAACAACCCATCAATTATTCAAGAGTTTACTCATTCTAGGATTTTCATTCACCATTAGAGAACCTTAAACTAGATATGGAACTTAAAGAAGAAGGGTAAAGGAACAAATAAAGGTGGGACTTACTGTTATATCCCGTATTTTGAACAAAGGGACATTTCGAGTAAATTGCGGAAAGTTAAGGACAAGGTTATATTTTTTCGGTTTTGTTAAGAATGCCTAAGTTGCATGTTCATCTTTTATTAGTATGGAGCATTAAGGGCAAATTTGGAACAACAAAAATGAGAGGCTAGGAGTTGCAAAAACTATTTCATGAAATGGTCAAAAGGGCCATGTGGCCGTGAGGTGGGCATCGGTCCCACCCATGGTTGGCCAATTATTTTAAGCCATAAAAGAGGACATGTGTTCATTTATATTGTGAGAGATATATATAGGCCATGGGATGACCAAGTCAAATAATTACTCATCTTTTATAACTTAAAGAAAAATCTAGAAAAGGGCATGACCGGTCATGCGCATGTGCATATATATATATATATATATATATAAGTGATGAATAATACAAGGCACAATTCATCATGTGCAAACTCTAGAAACTTGAGAGAAAAAGAAAAGAAAAGAGAGAAGCATTCGGCCAAGGGATTCTTCGAATGGGTTTCCAAGGAATTTTGCTGAAGAAAAATTATTTTCTCATATGTCTCTAGATGTTTGGAAGGTCCTCTACAACGTGGAGTAGTTGTTGAAACAAGAAAATCGTTCGTTGTGCCATAAGCACTTCTAGCCGTGAGAAGTTATTGGAAGAGGTAAGACTTAATCCTTATTTTCATGTGTTATGCATGGTTGTGTATGATGTGGAGTGTGTAGAAATGAATGAAGTTCATGAAGTTATGATGTGGAGTTTTATGGCCGTGTGTATGGACCATTTGTGTAGTAAGGATGAGTTGATGTTACTTGATGTTTTGCTTGTTGTTGTTGTGAACCTTATGGCAAGAATAAGGGTTTAATGACTCAAATTGAAGTTGTGATTGGTTATGGGCTGATTTAGAACCTAAAGTGATTCTAATATAGTTTCTTGAATTTATGGAAATAATGATTGTAAATGTATGGATTATTGGTGTCATTGATGAATTTGGAAGAAAGAAATGTATAGTTGTTGTCCCTATGGAAATTGGTGATCTCGGGTTCCATGGCATGTTGCTTGGAATGTTTTTAAGTCTTGTTTGAATGGTTGCGGATTAGTAATTGAATATGTGAGCATTGGCATTGGCTTGATCGTATGTAGTTTATTTGAATATAAATGAAATGTTGTCGAATTGTGTAGAAAGGAATTATAAACGTTGAAATGCGTTTTGAATCACTTATGGTTGTTGGTATGGTTATTTTTGATTTGGCCAAGTTGAATTCTCGGGGTTGTTGAAGTTATAGGGGAAATGCTGCCCAAATTTCTATAGACAAAGTGTTAGTTTGGAATTGGGTTCCTGAGTGCTTATGGCTAATGGTTAATATCTAATGACATTATTGTAGATCGTGAGAAGCCAAGACTTAAGCTTGGATTAGCTTAGGAGCGGCCAAGGTATGTAAAGCTCAACCTTTCTTTCTTTGGCATGTCTTAGTTAAAAGTAAGTGATGACACGAGCCCCGAGGTAACTCTATTCTTGCGATCCGAGCCTGTCTATGATTCTTATTTGTTTCTTGATATTCGTATTCTTAATGTAGTCAAATTATGGTTCTTATGTTTTTGAATGACTAAGTTTCAAAAGTTGCATAAAAGTTTTGTTTTCAAAAGAGTTTTGTTCTTAAATGATTCCGTAACTACGAACGACCGTAACTTTCACAGAAGGGCTCGGATTGCTTCGATATGCTCGTAGAAAGTCCTAAAGTGAATAAGGTCCGTAACTTTCCGAGGCGGACTCGGATTGGTTTGACGTATGACTATGATCCCTATGGTTCTTCTATATGTTTATGATGTTTGATATGTTTCCGAGTAACGTCCGAAAGATATTTGATATAACTATTGTCCCGATTTTCAAATGACGATTCGTTTAGATTACTTTATTGAGTCTCTAAAAATGATTTATGTGCATATGATTTGTCACTACTCCGCTCGTGCTAGCCTCAATATGTCTTTCACTGCGTCCCGGGCCAGGGCATGTATTCGTGCAATTCCATTGCATTGTTCACCGCGTCCCTCGCTAGAGGGCCGGGCACGTTATATATATATCCCTACTATATATATACGTTATATGATATGATGATATGGGGGAGGAGGCCGGGATGGCATATGATGACTTCACCGAGTCCCTCACAAGAGGGCCGATATATATATATATATATATATATATATATATATATATATATATATATATATTCACCGCGTCCCTCATTAGAGGGCCGGGGCACGTTATATGTATACTTTATATATGCATATTATGATTTTACTCACCGAGACCCTCAATAGAGGGCCGGGACACGCTATATGTTTTTACGATGATTTTATGACATTGACATGCATGATATATGTTTTCAAAGGCAAGTCTTATGATTTTCTATACTCTTTACTTCAGTATGATCCCGCTTACTGTATTTCATGCTTTACATACTCAGTACATATTCCGTACTGACCCCCTTTCTTCGGGGGCTGCGTTTCATGCCACGCAGGTACACCTGCATTTAGCCGAAGATATTAGTAGAAGATGTTCTAGCGGGATTGGCGAGCTCCTTTTTCTCGGAGTCTTTGCCGAGTCGGAGTATTATGTTATGGTATCATGTTCCATGTTAGAGACTTTGCGATACGGTGTCATGTATATAGTATGTCGGTTTGTAAGCGGCTCCATAAGCCGATGTATTATTTTGCATTACAGTTTTATATGATTATAGATTTTATTTGATTTGAGAAAGAGCGTAAAGCATGTTTTTTCCGAAAGACTTTCATTACGTATCTATGTTATGTTTTAAGAGCCCAGTATGATTATGAGTGTCACGAGAGTCAGCGGGTTCGCTCGGCCCTAGGTAAGGGTCGGGTGCCCATCACGCCCTATCGGATTAAGGGTGTGACAAATTAGTATCAGAGCAGTTCGTCCTAGGGGTTGTCTGCAAAGTCGTGTCCGGTAGAGTCCTATTTATGGTGTGAAGCCGGCCACATTTATAAACAGGAGGCTACGGGGCATCTAGGATGGTTACTCTTCTTTCATTTCTTAGATCGTGCCATAGAGCCAAGTCATAGGAAATGAGATATCTTATGCTAACCTTTGGTTGCAGCAGAAGAATGGCATTGACAGAAGAAGGTGATTAATGATATTGGAAGCTACGAAGCACGCAGGTAAGCAAAGGTATGAAAGATATATGTCGAGTACGGTATTGACGTACGATCGAAATGTAAAGCTGAAAACTGAAAGGGAAAGTAAATAAGAAAGGGTAACACGTGCAGTCGTGTTGAGTATATGAGGTAAGTCCATAATTTTCGGACTTTTATGAATGTTGAGAGCCCTGTGTGGCTATGATACGATACGATATATATATGATATATATATGATGGCCCCGTGAGGCATTGTTGGTATTTCTGCGTGTGTTTTGGGATAGTAAGGAATACAAGAGGAAACTCGCCAAAAATTTTCTAGAGATAATACGAGAATGAGATATAAGTTTGGAATATGTTTTGAAAAGGGCGTGTCAATAGTAACGATGGGATTTGACTGAGCTATGAGTATGGCTGCCCTGGAAGAATAAGTTAATTGTGAAATGGGTGATAATAGTAAATAGGAGGTCGATGGGGATATGGTAATAAGGAATTTGGAACGGACTGGTGATACTGAGAGATGATTTAGAAAGGACTGGTAGGTTTGGATAGAGTGATATATTAAGGCATCGATTGAATTGATAAGTAGGAGAAAAATATGATGGGATTATGGCTAAAGGGAGTAGTGATACGATTAAGACAAGAGTGTGGAGGAAAAAGAATGGTGACGGATAGGAATGCATTAATAAAACAGCTGATAAAATGTGTTGTGAGGACGTTTTGGGATATGTTAAGATCTCAATTTACCCCAGATTAGGTGATGAAGGTCATGCGGTGAGGTGGACGCAACCATACGGGCGTTAAAGCGTCGTATTTCATCAAAGTTTCAAAGTTAAGCGTCTTTGGAGTGAGAGAAATTTTAGGATGGGTGACCCCCTGGGAAGTTTTCTGAAAAGTCTTACAAACTCAGACGTAAGAGGCAAATGAGAAGCTAGATTAACCTAAGGAAAATTAGAATCTGCGGAGCGGGCAGAAACCATAAGGAATCGCGTAGGACGGGCGGATTAGGTCGGTGAAGAGAAAGGGTTAACGGAAAGAAGGAATAAGGAAAAAACTGAAACAACAACATAGTGATAGGTTATAACGGGTATGACGGAGGACACGAGCGCCATGAGTGACGGGACTGTGGAAGACCAATTATAGGAATATGAGAAACAAGGTAGAATGAGTGCTAGAAGATAACGGGTACAATATAGATAGACGTGGGTGAACAGAATACGTTTTGAAAATGAGAGAAGGATTATGTAGGAGTAGTGTGTTCTGAATGACACAGAGATAGCATAAGATTCCTCGTGTACAGAATAAGAGATAGGCACAAACGGGAGAAATGATGAGGGGATACCAAAGGAAGCACCCGAGATAGGTTGGGATAAAGATAATATTCCAAGAGGACTTTGGATACTTATCGTCGGAATAAAAGTACTGCCTAATTGAGATTGGAAATAAGGACATGGGGCAAAGTATAAACGGATAATGGTATAAGTACACCCCTAAAGGGGGGAAGCGGGTGAGAGAAATGCAAGGATGAGATAGAAACAATTGACACGGTAATGTGTTTGATATGGATGCCTGAGCTACAAATGAGACCCCTTACTGAAATAAGCTAGTAAGATCGGAAAACCAGCAATAAGTGGATAAAAGTCAGGATGGTATTTAAAGCAGAGCGAGAAGTTTTGCGAAAACTTTGAATGACATGACACTAGGAAGTGGACGTGTATGAGAGAAAGAGTATGGCAAGAAGACGGTATTGCACAACTTAAGAAATAACAGGAAGAATAGCGATGCTATGCTAGGTTAAGGCCCAAGATGTTGGCTATAGAGATGTTCGCTAATGCTGTCGCAACTTGTCAGTATTAAAGAAGAGGGAATAGAAAACCCTTTATGGTAGGAAGTGAGGGAGTCAAGAGCGATTAAAGGAAGGGAAAGAAATATGACAAAATAGGACGAGCGGGTTTTGTATGAACAAGATATGTAGAGCGGGACGAGTCGGAGGACGGAAAGGACCATGTCTAAGATTGGAACGTACTTTATATAAGTTATACAAGGACAGTGATGCCACCTGTAAGTATTGGTATGCTAAGAATAAGACTAAATAAGTATTTGATAAGAAGAGCGAAGGCTTAGCAAGGACAATGCAGTTGTGATATTTCGGGGACACCACGGAAAAATGTAACGATGGATTAAGCCAATTACTAAAATAGAATTAGTGCTGAGGACGGACGAGGCATGGCTATGGTTGAACTAAGGATCTATTTCGACACCGGAGGTAAGACAAGAGAAGGGAAGACAAGGTAGAACATAGGGATTAGTAAAGCGATGTTGAAGCATTTCTTGGGCTAATCTGAACACCTTCGCGTATTCTCGCAGAGACTGTAACATAATGTGTGACAGGAGGGTAGAGAGCGAGAAAGATCTTCGAGCTAAAGGTACAAAAAGGGTGTCAGCAAATATAATGAACCCAAGAGGACACTTGGAATGACAGTGACAGTTGTAGTAAAAAGGACAGCGATTAGTAGTGTGGAAAATTTTGAAGGAAAGAGAGAATGCTGCTCTCATGAATGGAAATAAGAGAGTCCATCAGACGTTAGAAGAAGGTTATGGACCACTAAGTAATCTAAACATGAGAGCACATGCTATGGAATCACATGAAGCATCAACGTGAAGCTGTACCCAACTATAATGATAAAAAGTAACAAGGAATCGATGAAAGGATAACAAGACTAATAATGGAGACAAAAATTTGGGTAAGAGTGAGATACTAGTTAAATTAGTCAAATACACGAAGGAAAGACTACAATAAGGAGTTGGTAAGAATGAGAAGAGATCGCGTATGTTTTAAGGTAGGAAAAATGAGATAATCGAAGAAAAATTCCGGTCAAATACAAATTCCCGAAGAAATATAGTCATAGGTGTTTTGTTACGATTATGAGAGTCCGGGTGACGGAATAATAGATAAGAAAATGAAGAAGGAATATAATCGATAGATGAGATTGCATGCCGTGGTGATAAAGGAAACCCCCCCAAGATCCTTAGAAGACCTTACGAGACCAGTTGAACATTCGAGGATGAATGTTCTAAAGGGGGGAAGGATGTTATATCCCGTATTTTGTACAATGGGATATTCCGAGTAAATTGCGGAAAGTTAAGGACAAGGTTATATTTTTTTTCCGATTTTGTTAAGAATGCATAAGTTGCATATTCATCTTTTATTGGTATGGAGCATTAAGGGTAAATTTGGAATAAGGAAAAACTAGGGGCTAAAGGTTGGAAAAAAAAAATTCATGAAATGGCCAAAGCGCCAAGGTGGCCGTGTATGTGGGAGTAGGCCCCACCCATGGTTGGCCAATTGTTTTAAGCCATAAAAGGGGACATGTGTTCATTTATATTGAATATATATATATATGTGGATAAGTCATGATAAAGGAATATATTCATCATTTAAGAAAATTCTAGAAAATTGGAGAAAAAAAAAAAAAAGGGAGCATGACCGGCCATGTGCCACATATATATATATATATATATATATATATATATATATATATATATATATATATATAATGACCAAATAAGACTTTCATCATTTTAAACTCTAGAAAAATCAAGAAAACTTGGAGAGAAAGAGAGAGAGAAACCATTCGGCCAAGAGCTTGGCCGAAAATGGTCCATGAAAAATTTGATCAAGAAAAATTATTTTCTCCTTGTCTCTCTACTAATTGGAAGGCCCTCTGGAGTGTGGAGTAGTTGTTGGAACAAGAAAATCGTTCGTTGTTGCCATGAACACTTCTATGTGGAGAAGTTGATTGGAAGAGGTAAGACTTAATCCTTATTTTCATATGTTATGCATGGTTGGTGGATGTTGTGGAGTGTGGAAGTGAATGGAATTCATGAAGTTATGGTGTGGGAAATTGTGGCCGTGTGTATGGACCATTTGTGTAGTAAGGATGAATTGATGTTACTTGATATTTTGCTTGTTGTTGTTATGGATTATGTGATGAAAATGAAGGTTTGATGACTCAAATGGAAGTCGTAATTGTTGTGGGCTGATTTAGAACATAATGTGATTTTAATATAGTTGCTTGAATTGATGAAAATGATGTTGCTAACGTATGGAATTGTTGATATAGTTTATGAATTTGGAAGAAAGAAATGTATTGTTGTTGTCCCTATGGAAATTGGTGGTTTCGGGTTCCATGGCATATTGTTTGGAATGTTCTTAAATCTTGTTTGAATGGTTGCGGATTAGTAATTGAATATGTGAGCATTGGTATTGGCTTGATCGTATGTAGTTATTTGAATATAAATGAAATGTTGTCGAATTGTGTAGAAAGGAATTATTAATGTTAGAATGCGTTTTGAATCACTTATGGATGTTGTTAGTATGGTTGTTGGTATGGTTGTTGTTGATTTGGCCGAGTTGAATTCTCGGGGTTGTTGAAGTTATAGGGGGAAATGCTGCCCAAATTTTACGTAGACAAAGTGTTAGTTTGGAATTGGATTCTAAGTGTTTATGGCTAATGGTTGATATCTAATGACATTATTGTAGATCGTGGAAGCCAAGACTTAAGCTTGGATTAGCGTAGGAAGCGGCAAGAGATATGTAAAGCTCAACCTTTCTTTCTTTGGCATGTCTTAGTTAAAAGTAAGTGATGACACGAGCCTCGAGGTAACTCTATTCTTGCGATCCGAGCATGTCTATGATTCTTATTTGTTTCTTGATATTCGTATTCTTAATGTAGTCGAATTATGGTTCTTATGTTTTTGAATGACTAAGTTTCAAAAGTTGCATAAAAGTTTTGTTTTCAAAAGAGTTTTGTTCTTAAATGATTCCGTAACTACGAACGACCGTAACTTTCACAGAAGGGCTCGGATTGCTTCGATATGATCGTAGAAAGTCCTAAAGTGAATAATGTTCGTAACTTTCCGAGGCGGGCTCGGATTGGTTTGTATGACTATGATCCCTATGGTTCTTCTATATGTTTATGATGTTTGATATGTTTCCGAGTAACGTTTGAAAGATATTTGATATAACTATTGTCCGATTTTCAAATCTCGATTCGTTTAGATTACTTCATTGAGTCTTTGAAAATGATTTATGTGCATATGGTTTCTCTCTACTCCTCGTGCCAGCCTCAATATGTCTTTCTTGCGTCCGGGCCGTGGCATGTATTCGTGCAATTCCATTGCATTGTTCACTAGAGGGCCAGGGCACGTATATATATATATATATATTCACCGCGTCCCTCACTAGAGGGCCGGGGCACGTTATATATATATATATATATATATATATATATATATATATATATATATATATATATATATATATATATTATGCATGCATACATGATGATGACATGATTTATTCACCGCGTCCCTCATTAGGGCCGGGGCTTATATATATATATATATATATATATATATATATGCATATTATGATTTTACTCACCGAGACCCTCAATAGAGGGCCGGAACACGCTATATGTTTTTACGATGATTTTATGACATTGACATGCATGGTATGTGTTTTCAAAGGCAAGTCTTATGATTTTCTGTACTCTTTATTTGATATGATCCCGCTTCTCGTATTTCATACTTTACATACTCGGTACATATTCGTTCGACCCCCTTTCTTCAGGGGGTGCATTTCATGCCACGCAGGTACACCCAGACGAGCTAAAGATATTAGTAGGAGATGTTCCAGCGGGATTGGCGAGCTCCTTTTTCTCCGGAGTCTTTGCCGAGTCAGAGCATTATGTCATGGTATCATGTTCCATGTTAGAGACTTTGCCGATAGTATCGTGTATATAGTATGTCGGTTTGTAAGCGGCTCCATAAGCCGACGTATTATTTTGCATTACATTTCAGATGTCGTATGATTACAGGATTTATTTGATTTAAGAAAGAGCGTAAAGCATGTTTGTTGTTCGAAAGACTTTCATTACGTATTTATGTTATGTTTTAAGAGCCCAGTATGATTATGAGTGTCACGAGAGTCAGCGGGTTCGCTCGGCCCTAGGTAAGGGTCGGGTGCCCATCACGCACTATCGGATTAAGGGTGTGACACTTACCCTCAAAGATGCTCCACCAATGAATGGAATAAAATTAATCTCTTTCTCTCTTGAAAACTGTGTTTGGGCTTTTGTGGGTAATGATTTCGAAATTTCAATATAAAATAAGGTTTCTATCCCCCGACGATCACTGCAGCGGTCTCTAGCTTCGCTGCAGAGGTTTCGCTTCAGCGGTCATGAGTTGCGCTGTAGCGGGTTGGCTGTAGCGCTCCCTATCTTCGCTGCAGCGGACCCACTGGTACAGCCCGCCCTAAAATAACTATAACTCCCTCATCCGAAGGCGAAATGCGATATTTTTTTTTTCTATAGCTTCGTAATTACGAGATGGATCGAATGGTTCAATCAAAACACAGAAAAAAAGGTCTTTTGATCAATATGGTTCCCTTAATTGCCAAAGGACTATGGTGAAAACATCGAATACGAGCGCGACACAACCCTAATCCATCTGAAACTCTTCGGAACCTTACCAAAACTGGTAGACAAGTCCAAAATCCTCATACTAATTTGTTGGAACTTTCAAAACATCAACACAGGGTCATCTTAACTCGATGTTGATCGTGGTTAACTCTAACTCTTTAACTTAACTAGTTCCTCCAGCAATGACTCATATCAGACCCAAACCTTTTGAGAACCAAACAAATGACTTCACTAAGTCGTAAATCATACTAACGGGAATGGGTGAAGGATCAATAAATGTAAATGGGTCAAAAACACTATAACGACCAAACGGGTCATTACATCAGATACCAACTAAGAAATCGTTCATCCTCGAACGAAGAAGGGGAGTACGAAGCTGACGATAATCGAGGAATCTTCTCTTAACCCACACGGAAGTCTCCACATGCAAGAATTTCGGTGATAGTACTGTTCATTCATCTTGTCAACAAAAACCTACTTTATCTTAGCTCAAAACCCAAATTCCCATATTTTCCATACTTAAAATTTCATACACACTGATTCCGGAATATAAGAACTGCCTTTGCTTGAATCCTCTGATTTGTATAACCATACTTCTGTATGCGATTGATAGGTCCCACATACATTTCCCAAATAACACAATCCCTTAGTATACCCACCAAACATAACCCACTCTGATTACTCTAAGGATCTCTCGCACCCATAGTACCTCTTCGAATCATTACTAAGCCCGACGCAAACCATTATAACTATCCGAATAACTGACTTTGTTAAAATATCGTCAACTCTACTGGAAAACCCGGATAAAGTTCAATAAACCTGTCATACCGCAAATCTAAACTATAACCCATTGAATCTGTGAAGGTGATTTGCTAGGAAACTAATAATACTCTATGTAATTCTCTATGGAAAACATACATAGTTCATCAAGCTTAATTCGAACAATACTGATCCTGAATGAATGCACAATCTTTGAATACAACCAATAGTACTCGAACTGACTCCAAAATTTCTTAAACCAATCATAGTCGTATCACCCATCAGGGGCGACCATCTCTGGTCTTTTAACGTTCTGAAAATGCTCACACAAGCTATTTGATTAGTATTACCCACAACATAACCTACTACCACGAGAACGGTCTAATCTCAAAAATACAACTCTAACCTTCACCTCATAGGGATTTCCAGAATTCGCTCATTTAGACCACAATAACCCATCTACTGCAGAATGTAACGAAATTATCCAACTATAAATCACACAAGCCACTTCCATTAGCCCTGACACGTCGGTTACCTAAAATTTGCTTCTCACTAGTCGTTGATCACGAAACCTCACGAGAAACATTCATATCACTCAGTCCATTTTGTAGACTCCTTTCCTTAAGCGTACTCACGATCACACTTCATCTGAAATAGGTAAGGCAACACCTCCCCAACTTACACTAACATAGGTAATCCCGAAGATGTACCCATATTTTTTTTAACCGATTCTTGATCAACTATACTTTTTTCCCGACTCTTTAATCCTTCCAATTCCAATCAAATCACAATCATCATTACTGTTTAACCATTTCTCGAATCCACTCAATAGAATACCGCATTTTCATAAGTCTTGCAAACTAGCTGAGTCATTCCTGGAGATAGCAGCATGTCCTTAACTCGCTCAACTCTAAAACTGAATGACTTCTAAATCCAGCGTATCACATAGTAGTCCTACTAATGTCCCCACGTACTCTACCAAGGTGCCTTTGCTCCAATTCTCTTAACTTAAATTTTAAAATTTTCTCCACAACTCGAATTTATTCAAACCTCGTTATTGATTTGCCACTTTGAACGTCCCAGTGGTAGACCAAGAACACCTCTAACAATTTGTACGATTATCTTTTTCATTCAATCAACTCAACCGAGTTGCAACACCAGTAATAGCAAGAATTAGTCAAAACTATCACAACAGGTACAAGGCTCTCAAAATATCCCCAGCATACTTAGAGAATGATGATGGGAAATGACAAGGGTTTAAGGGTTTTAACTTAGAAAGTACGAAGAAAAACTGCCCATCATCCGCTGCAGCAGTGGGACCTCCGCTACCACGGGTGCGCTTCAGCGGTCGGACCTTCACTGCCACGGGTTTCTTTACCGCGGTTCTCGTCTTTGTTGTGGAAGGCACCAGACACTAGAATGTTTCCTGGTCTTGACAGGTCTCAATCTGAAGTCCGACTATCACCCGAGAGTTCCTTGAGTACTAAAAACTTTATACTTGACCATCACTAAATCATTGAGTAATCAATAACTGGCTAACAACATAACCAAACCTAACATCCCAACATTGAAACCTTATGTCTATTCTACCATGATGACCTTAACATAACCCTTGAATCAACTAGCTATCGATTCCATGACACCCTTATCATTCCTCCAAACATGAAGAGACATTGAACATACCCTTTACTGAGGACTAGTGCCATAGCTGCCCAATATCTTAAGCCTCCACTCGTCACAAGTAACATTGCTTTTTGATCTGAAATCGATAACCACCTTTCTAAAAGAACCCACAAACCACTACCATATAGTCATGTCGAAACTCAACTTTACTTTTTCGCACTGAATACACAATCCACTCTCATATAACTTGTAACCTTAATCTGACGAGCATGTCAGATACCAATTGTTCCCTTCCTAATAGTGGAGATTAATCTATCCAAATCCTCTTCTATACGAGATTATGGAAAAAAATACTGGGTCTAAATTACAACCCACACAACTAAACTTCAACTCATAGTTGGATACTCAACTTAGACACGTATCCGAATCAGGAAGACACATTTATCACCCTACCAAGCCACGTCACAACACAAACTTCCCACATAAGATTTTAGCAGAAACGTTTCACCATTCGAGTAAGAACAAGATAAGGAAGTGCAAACACCAATTGGAATCGAGTAGATACCAATTTGAACGAAGTAGCATGAAAGAATGAGCGAATTAGAAGTTTCCTAAATGTCATATAGCCTCTCGCGGATAGGTATGGAGCTCGTCGTACCGATCCGCAAGACTCTACTAGACATGCTCTTGTACAGGTAAGATCGGTAACCTCGGGCTCTGATACCAAGTTGTCACGACCCAATTTGTGAATCGTAATAGCACCTACAATGTCCCCCCAGGTAGGTGAACCATTCCCAAATCATTTTAATTATTCATAAGAATTATGCGAAAATAAACAGTGATTTAAACTAACAAATTCAAGTTATATAAATAACAAGTACAAAAAATATTATAACCCCAAAATCTGGTCTGGCCTAGTACAAGAGCTACTACCAAGAAGTTACAAAGTCTGATAAGAAATGGAAATACCAAAATATCAATACTGTTTCACGGATACAAAGTAGACAGTTAAATATAGGAAGAGCCTCCGAGTTGCGGATCTAGCAAAAAATCACCCCGGAATCTCGATCAAGTATACTTGGATCGCTTCCGATGATAGGAACTAGAACTAGTAACAGGCTGTGCACTCAAAAGAAGAGTACAACAAGAGTAGCATCAGTACAAACAACACGTACTGAGTAAGCATCATAGGCCAACTAAGATTAGTTCACGCATATAAGCATAAAATATATAAGATAAACAGATAGGCACATAACCTCCAACCAAGGTCACAAAATATCCCATAGCAAAATCGCAGCCTAACATGAAGCTTCTATACCACAAGTATGTCGAGTCGCAATACTCTCACACGATATTCACAAGTCCAAGTTCCGACCCTAGTTAGAGTCACTAATCCACAAATTAACTCAGTCAATAATCGCATCTATACCACCCAACCGTTTCAACGAACCGTACCAAAATCAGAACTAGAAGAACCATATAATAATACAGAATAACATGTAATGTTGAGCAATGAAAAATATAATGCAATGCACTGGCCAAATACCTCAAACCTGTCACATATCCGTGCACACATGCTAAATGGTAATGTTTGACCCATTAGCCATGGCCTGCAGGGGACCCATGGTGTCCATATACCACTAGCTCCAGAATTTTACCTCGGATCATGAGCCCATAACTAGGCCACATCGTCGCCCCCTGTCAAATGTGCATTATATATATATATATATATATATATATATATATATATATATATATATATATATATATATATATATTCTTTCTCTCATCGCAATAATACGTCTCGCCGTATTCCGGTTCATCGATATGTATGGACTATGAACGATTAGCAATATCAATGTTAAACACATGACATCATGCCACAACTCTTTCATGAATCGTATCCGAACCATTTCCATCATGTATGAGTGAATGAATGCAAAAATGATAAATCAATGCAATCATTTCCAATTAATATACTATAGAAGTCACAACACTATAAGCCATATCAAGACTTATATAAATCAATAGAATGAACTATACACACCATCTCAGTCAACATAAAGAGTTTATAACACCCTTTTCCGTCCAATTAAACAAGTGCACTTCGCAACTAAGTCTTGTGTCATCAAGTGCTCCATTTTCTCATGTATCATCAAAATTACCAAGTCATAATTTAATATCAGCATATGTATGATATGAGAATGTATGCCATACGTGTTATCATCATTAACAGTACATCATACTCTATGTTTTCATCTGTGTATTATCATAAATACATATCACGATTCAGGTCTACTCTCATTAGCCTTCCTTTCTCCGATGATATATGACACCATAAGGTAGAATTTAGTGCAGCCCGGATCACAACACAACAATTTAAGTCACAAGTCTAATTACAGTAATGGGGAAACAATCCACAATCAACAACACGAGTATATATTAACTCCTTCCATCCCATATCACACAAATACACCTTCTATTCAATGCATAAAGTAATAGCGACAAACTCACATAATCAGAATTCATACCACCCTAGGTAATAACCAACCAAACACCATGTTTGAAGACCTATTCATGCTTTCTCCTATCAATTCTACACAATATATACGTTTCGCTAATCAAAGTCTAACTAAAGTAAGCCATAACCTACTACGAATGCAGAACGGCAGCCACGAACTCGTCCACACGAGTCTTCTATTTACCAGTACCTCAGAACGGTCAAAGTCCAGCAGTATAATGCTAAGTAAGCGATAGACCTTCTAATCAAACCAGAACAGTAATTGGGGAAAAAGACCCTATTACATCTACCCTTTTCAATTGGGTGAACTATCACTTAATGGTGAATTTCTTAAAACTTCTATCGGTACAATCATACTATTCCAATTCATGGGTTTTCTAATCAATTTAACCCTTTCAAACAGATTATAAGCCAAAGTTCCCATTTTTATTCGAACCCTTATTCGAAACACACAAGTATCATCATTAATAATCGAATTCTCATCCTAGGAAGTGATAATCTATACTCCTAGATGATTAAAACACAATGAAATAGTAACAACCCGCTTCGTCATTACCATGAATTTCGAGAAAAAGTCGCAACTTCGACTCTTTAAAAATGTCTTTGATTATGTCATATCTCTGAAAATCGCTAACTTGATCGAACCCGTCGTGCACGTTGCATGAGAGTGTTGAATTTGAGCCCAGGCCCTGTGGAACTGCCACAACGACTAACATGCCGCTACAGCAGTTGTGTTGTAGCGGTAGGCTCACCGCCGAAGCAGTGAAGTGGATTGGTCAAGGGACTGCCACAGCAGTTAACATGTTCTTAATGTGGATTATATTGACTTAATCTCTCTTGTTCATAAACCTAGAATAGTTACTAACTTAGATTTTCATCTTCTTCTGAAATTTGTAAATGGGTCTCTTCCATGAATCTTGATAATGGGTTTTCTAAAGAATAGAGTTAAAAATGGTAATTTTGCCTAGGTAATAGCTTAAATGATTGACTTTAATCATGAATAGAGTTCAATCAATCACTTAGCTTTAATTATGAGTTAGGGAAAGGGATTATTTAATAATAAAGGCCTAGAAAATCTAGAGGTAGTTCGAATTCTCAATTCTCTTTATCAATCTGAATCTTGTATAATTGCTCTAATGGTGATTCCTATTCTTAGGTCTCATGATTGTCTCAAGTTCCTTCATGCGGGTTACGACGTGAAGAACGAATTTAAGATCAACGGATGTTCGTGGCACCCGCTCTGTCACACCCTTAATCCGATAGGGTGTGATGGGCACCCGACCCTTACCTAGGGCCGAGCGAACCCGCAGACTTTCGTAACACACATAATCATCGGGCCCGCAAAAACGTGTCAAAATGCGAGAAGGAAAATTTTCAAAGAACATCATACTTTTCGTCTTTTTCAAATCAAACAAAATCTGTAGTCATAGCGAATCTGTAACATAATGCGTACTGATATATCGGCTTACGTAGCCGATTACAAAGCAAATCTGCAGCATAATGCATAATAATACATCGGCTTACGCAGCCGCTTACAAAACTGACGTATCGCACACACGACATTGTCAACAAAGTCTCTAACATAACTCCAGATACCATACGAAAGCATTCTGACATCGGGAGCACTCCGGAGGAAATGGAGCTCGCCCATCCAGACGGAACATCTTCTGCTAACATCACCTACTATGCTGGGTACGCGCGGCATGAAACGCGGCCCCCGAAGAAAAGTCGGTACGGAATATGTGCGAGTATGCAAGCGAGTAAAAATACGGAAAAGCGAAATCATAACGAAGTAAGGTGTACGAACGTGAGCATAATAACCAAATACCAAGTACTTATATCCGAAATACAAATCATACATAAGCGGTCACCGGAAGACAAATATAACCATCTTAATGCCCAAAATGCTTAGCTTTATTTGGAAAAACATTTCGACTCACATATACTTAAAATAGAACATATCATATAACCTAACGTTAACGAATGCCAAGGAACGTACGGCCGGTCCATAAAAAAAAAAAAAATAATAGTGCCAAGGAACGTACGGCCCGATCCATATATCATATAATAATGAACGTACGGCCCGATCCATATATAATATAATAATGCCGAGGAACGTACGGCCCGATCCATAAATAAAATAATAATCATACATCACGTCACGCCATCATATATCATATCGTATCAGATTATCATATCATCAAACATCATATCACATATCACATACGGTCCGCAATGGGACCCGGGGACGAACGTGGTCACCACTCCATCTACGGATGCCCAACACATCATACTTCGAGAAGGTTTTATATCTCCGAACATCTCCAAAACCCGACATACCGCGGTCAAAAGTCCAGCGGCCAATGTCGCAGCCCGCGGTCAAATGTCCAGCGGGCAATATCACATATCACATACCGCGATCAAATACCCAGCGGTCAATATCGCATATCACATCATACTTCGGAATCACATCATACTTCAGATTGTGCGCACGATAATAACCGGCCCGGGATCCGGTTAAGGATGTAACACGACGCACGCGCGGAATCATAAGTAGCCATATGCATACAAATCTTTATTACACACTCAACAGTGTAACTGAAGCGAACTATTATTTCAAAACCAAGACAATAGTCAAATCAGATTTTCTTCCGAATATCACTCGGAAACATACCAAACCGAACTTCAAAAACCATAGTTACGTATCGGAATCATAAGTATACGAATCAACATTTCAGACTCAACAAACAAATATATATAATCATACTCAGGGGTCGAAAAGGTAGTCATATTAAGTTCTTTTCAAAAAGTCGTTAGTACTACACAAAGAAAAATTGCGGGACCCACGGACGAGCGTCACCCCAATCCGGGCCCGCCTACGAAAATCATAGTCATCCTATGTTATCGAATCATTATTACAAATTCAAAAGATAAGTAAGCGATCGTACTTGAAATCGGAATAATAGTCATATCATATCCTTTCAAAAATCGTCGAAGTACATAAGGAGAGTCGCGGGACCCACGAACGGGTGTCGACCCGAGCCGGGCCCGCCATGGAAAAACATAGTCGTCATACATCATGGAATCATTTTTGAGCATATCAAGGCCATCCGGTTCGTTTGTGAAAGTTACGGACGTTCGTAGTTTTCGAATCGTTTAGGAACAAAACTCTTTTTTTAAAAACCAACTTTTATGCAACTTTTGAAATTTAGTCATACAAAAGACATAAGATCCTTTCGGAACAAACCGTGTACATAGCATTTCAAGTCTAATCATATCAAGGACATACGGATCATAGCTTGACCATTTTAAGGATGCGAACATCACAAAGCGAATATGAATCATAAACATGTTCGGATTTTTAAGAATAGAATTACCCCCGAAGCTCATAACATATCATAACTTAGCCATATCTAAGACATGCCAAAAGAAGGAAGGTAAGCTTTACATACCTCGGTCGTTCCCTAAGCTAACCCAACTCAAGTCTCGGCTCTCCAAGGTCTACATAATGTGAATAGATATTGAACATTAGTTGAAGACATTTAGGAATTCAATTCCAAACGAACATCAAATTCTACAGAAATTTTGGCAGCATTTCCCCTGTAAATACACCAACCCCGAGATTTCAACTCGGCCAAATTCATCAACAACAACACCAACAACCAACTAGCAACATTAATATTCAATTCCAACGCATTCTAACATTAAATACACTTCTTTATATACTTAAACAACATTCATTATTTTCCATTCAACTAGTCACATCCAAACCAATATCAACGTTTATACCTTCGATTACTAATCCAAACCATTCAAAAAATATTCAAGAACGCTTTAAACAATTCACACAAATTTCCAAACAACCAAATCCATATCCCAACTCACCCGAAATTATCTCCAAACCCGAAAACAACATAATCTACACCCTTCTTTTCTCAAATTCATGAATTACATTAACAACCCATACTTTAACAATGTCACTTCCCTAACCACAAAAATTACATAAAATTCACATTAACTTCCAAACCAACCCATAACCAACACAACATCGCTTTAAGTCATTAAACTTGGATTTTTTTCCTCATAGAACCCATAACGACGACAACTAAAATACTAACGACAATTTGTTCATTCTCAACCACACAAAGGGACCATTTTCGGCCAACATCATACACACACACCAAGATGATTTTCATTCTTTTCTTCACACTACAACCATCAAAACATGCTAATTAGAATTAATACATTACTTTTAACACAACATACACACACACGGCCAAACACCATATACACGGCCTCAACTTCAACATGACTTCCTTCATGAATTTCATCCATTTTAGCATACTACAACACATATAAACCATCCCTAACACATAAAACAAGATTAAAACTCACCTTTCTTCTTCAACTTTACAACTTGCCTAAGGTGATGAACAATGAAAACGAGTGGTCTATCGCTTCCAACAACATTTCCACGTTAATAAGCACCCTTCAATTAGTAGGTTTGCTTGAAGAAAATATTTTTTTCTTAATCACTTCTTGATCTTGAATTTTTGCCCCTTATGGCCGAACACCCCTATCTCTTTCTTTCTCCATTTTTCTTGAACTTTCTAAGGCAACAAATGATAAAGATGACTTAAATTAGTCATCTTTCTCTACATATATAATTTCCACATGTGGCCTATGGCCCACAAGTCATGTGCAGGGCCACATGGCCATTTTTTTCATGAATTCTAAGTTTCCAAAATTTCACTTTTGGCCCCAAATTTTCATGAAATGTCTAGCTTTCCATAATTCATCTTTTGGTCCCCAATTTTCCTTATTCCAAATTTACCCTTAACATTCCTTACCAATAAAAAGATGAATATGCAACTTATGCACTTTTAACAAAATCGGAAAAATTTACAACCTTGTCCTTAACTTGTCGCAACCGACTTAGAATATTCCAACGTACAAAGTACGGGGTATAACATCCTTTCCCCCTTTAGAACATTCGTCCTCGAATGTTCAACTAGTCGTATGGGGTCTTAAGGATCTCGATTCAAACTTTTCCTTCCTGTAATTCCCTTTACTCAACTTGTGACATTCTAGGCACATTATCTCGTGTCGCCTCTTAATCTTTAACTCAAACCCCTCCTTATTCGTTCCATAGCTTATTTTTCCTTTTCACACTTGCCTTTGCATTTTAGCTACATAAATCACATCATAACCTTGGCCACTTTCTCACTAGGCTTCACTTATTTTCATAACAACCCCCATTGTATTCACATTATATCTTATTCGTAACCAATCCCATAATATCACACTTCTTAACCCTTTACCCTTTTTAATCCACTTTATCCTTAATATCTTGCAAGCTTTCTTATCAATATGTCCATATCTATCACAATTCTTTTCCTCCTTACTCTTGTTTTAATCATACTATTACTTCTTTCTCGAGGTCAGCCATACTCGCAGCTTACTCAAATTCTACCATTACGGTGGACACGGCCTTTCAAGTCGCATTACAACCCATATCTCATTTTCTCTTTATTTCTGGAAAAATTTCGGCAGAGTTTCCTCTATATTCCTTACTATCTCAAAACCTGTACACAGGAAATACCAACAATGCCTCACAGGGCCAAAATACATATACACACATCATATCATATCGCGCCACACGGGCTCCCAATATCATCAACAAGACACAAATGATAAACATACCTCGTATGCCCAACTCAAACGGCACCTGTTACACTTTCTTGTTTACTTTCCCCCTTTAGTCTTCAACTTGTATTTCAATCGCAACTTCAATATCTTTCCCAACATATATCTTTCATACCTTTACTTACCTGCGTACTTTGTGACTTCCAATATTATCAATCACTTTCTTCCATCAGTGTCATTCTTCAGCTGCAATCACAAATCAGGGTAAGGAGTCCCATTTCCTATGACTTGGCTCTATGGCATGATCTCAGATGTGAAAGAAGAGTAACCACCCTAGATGCCCCGTAGCCTCCTGTTTATAAATGTGGCACGCAACACACCATAAACAAGACTCTACTGGACACGACTTTGCAGACAACCCCTAGGACGAACTGCTCTGATACCAATTTGTCACACCCTTAATCCGATAGGGTGTGATGGGCACCCGACCCTTACCTAGGGCCGAGCAAACCCGCAAACTTTCGTAACACACATAATCATACTGGGCCCGCAAAACGTGTCAAAATGCAGAAGGAAAATTTTCAAAGAACATCATACTTTTCGTCTTTTTCAAATCAAACAAAATCTGTAGTCATAGCGAATCTGTAACATAATGCGTACTGATATACGGCTTACGTAGCCGATTACAAAGTTCGTAACATAATGCATAATAATACATCGGCTTACGCCGCTTACAAAACCGACGTATCGCACACACGACACCGTGTCGCAAAGTCTCTAACATAACTCCGGATACCATACAAAAGCACTCGACTCGGCGGCACTCGAGGAAATGGAGCTCGCCCATCCGACGGAACATCTTCTCGCTAACATCACCTACTCATCCGTGGGTACCGCGCGGCATGAAACGCAACCCCCGAAGAAAGGGGGTCACGACGAATATGTACCGAGTATGCAAAGCAAAAAATACGTAAAGCGAAGTCATAACCGAAGTAAGGTGTACTTAAATGAGCATAATAACCCAAATACCAAAGTACTTATATCCGAAATACAAATCATACATAAGTGTTACGTAAGACAAATATAACCATCGAATGCCCAAAATGCTTAGCTTTATTTTTGAAAAACATTTCGACTCACATATACGTAAAATAGAACATATCATATAACCTAACGTTAACCGAATGCCGAGGAACGTACGGCCCGGTCCATAAAAAATAAATGCCGAGGAACGTACGGCCCGATCCATATATCATATAATAATGCCGAGGAACGTACGGCCCGATCCATATATAATATAATAATGCCGAGGAACGTATGGCCCGATCCATATATAAAATAATAATCATACATCACATCACGCCATCATATATCATATCGTATCGTATTATCATATCATCAAACATTATATCACATATCACATACGGTCCGCAATGGGACCGGCGGATTTAACGTGGTCACCACTCCATCTCGGACGCCACAACACATCATACTCCAAGGTTTTATATCTCCGAAATCTCCAAAACCCGACATACCGCGGTCAAAAGTTTCAATATCCGCAGCCTCGCGGTCAAATGTCCGGGGGCAATATCACATATCACATACCGCGGTCAAAAGTCCAGCGGTCAATATCACATATCACATCATACGGTCAAAATCAGCGGTCATCATACTTCGAATTGCGCGCACGATAACATACGGCCCGGATCCGAAAGATGTAACGTAACGCACGAGCGTAATCGTAAGTAGCCATATGCATACAAATCTTTATTACACACTCAACCGTAGTAATCAAACGAACTATTATTTCAAAACCAAAACAGTAGTCAAATCAAATTTTCTTCCGAATATCACTCGGAAACATACCAAACCGAACTTCAAAAAACCATAGTTACGTACTTAATCATAAGTATACGAATCAACATTTCGTACTCAACAAACAAATATATATAATCATACTCGGGGTCGGAAAGGTAGTCATATTGAATTCTTTCAAAAAGCCATCAAATTTATACACAGAAGAAGATCGCGGGACCCACGGACGAGCGTCAACCCCAATCCGGCCCGCCTACGAAAATCATAATCATCATATGTTATCGAATCATTATTACAAACTCAAAAGATAAGTAAACCGATTGTACTTGAAATCGGAATAATAGTCATATCATATCCTTTAAAAAATCGTCTAAGTACAAACGAGGAAAGTCGCGGGGCCCACGGAACGGTGTCGACCCAAGTCGGGCCCGCTTATAAAAATCATAGTCATCATACGTCATAGAATCATTTTTGAGCATATCGAAGCCATCCGGTTCCGTTTGGAAAGTTACGGACGTTCGTAGTTTTCGGAATCATTTTTGAACAAAACTCTTTTTTTAAAAACTCAACTTTTATGCAACTTTTGAAAACATTAACCATACACAAAGTACATAGCATTTATCCAATCAAGCCATAGCTTGACCATTATAAGGATGCCAACATCACAAAGCGAATATGAATCATAAACGTGCTCGGATTTTTAAGAATAGAATTACCCCCGAAGCTCATGACATATCATAACTTAGCCATATCTAAGACATGCCAAAAGAAGGAAAGGTAAGCTTTACATACCTTGATTGCTTCCTAAGCTAATCCAAACTCAAGTCTCGGCTCTCCAAGGTCTACATAATGTCAATAGATATCGAACATTAGTTGAAGACATTTAGGAATTCAATTCCAAACGAACATCAAATTCTACGAAATTTGGGTAGCATTTCCCCTATAAATACACCAACCCGAGATTTCAACTCGGCCAAATTCATCGACAACAACACCAACAACCAAACTAGCAACATTAATATTTAATTCCAACGCATTCTAACATTAAATACACTTCTTTATATATTCAACAACATTCATTATTTTCCATTCAACTACTCACATCCAAACCAATATCAACGTTTATACCTTCGATTACTAATCCAAAACCATTCAAACAATATTCAAGAACGCTTTAAACAATTCACACAAATTTCCAAACAACAAAAACCATATCCCAACTCACCAAAATTATCTCCAAACCCGAAAACAACATAATCTACACACTTCTTTTCTCAAATTCATGAATTACATTAACAACCCATACTTTAACAATGTCACTTCCCTAATCACAAAAATTACATAAAATTCACATTAACTTCCAAACCAACCCATAACCAACACAACATCGCTTTAAGTCATTAAACTTGCATTTTTTCCTCATAGAACCCATAACGACGACAACTAAAATACTAACGACAATTTGTTCATTCTCAACCACACAAAGGGACCATTTTCGGCCAACATCATACACACACACACCAAGATGATTTTCATTCTTTTCTTCACACTACAACAATCAAAACATGCTAATTAGAATTAATCCATTACTTCTAACCCAACACACACTCTCACGGCCAACCACCACCTACACGGCCTCAACTCCAACATGGTTTCTATCATGAATTTCTTCCATTTTAACATACTACAACACATATAAACCATTTATAACACATAAACACAAGATTAAACTCACCTTTCTTCACAACTTCTCAACTTGCCTAAAGTTGGCCAAGGATGAAAACGAGTAATCTAACGCTTCCAACAACGCTTCCACGTTAATAAGCACCCTTCAATTAGTAGGTTTGCTTGAAGAAATAATTTTTTGATGATCATCTTGGTCTTGCTTTCTTGCCCTTGGCCGAATGGCCCTATCTCTCTGTTCTCCAAGTTTTCTTGAACTTTCTAGGAGCTAAAATATGATGAAGATGATTTAATTAATCATCTTTCTCTCATATATAATTCATACACATGGCCCATGGCCACACACACATGGCCACATATGGCCATTTTCATGAATTAATAAGTTTCCAAAATTTCACTTTTGGCCCCAAATTTTCATGAAATGTCTAGCTTTCCATAATTCATATTTTGGTCTCAAATTTTCCTTATTCCAAATTTACCTTTAACATTCCATACCAATAAAAAGATGAATATGCAACTTATGTACCTTTAACAAAATCGGAAAAAATTGCAACCTTATCCTTAACTTGTCGCAACCGACTTGGAATATTCCAACGTACAAAGTACGGGGTATAACAGTAATGAATGACGATAGTCAAGAATGCTAAAGATAATTTTGAGCTTATATGTATATGTGCCCATGAGTGGCTAATGTGAACCCCGAGCTTATATGACCGGGTAGAATATAGTGAATATGTATATATCTATATATGACGACGCGCGCGCACTTGCGATTGGGTACGAATAACCACGAGCCTTGGTAGGGACGGAGTATGACAACGAGCCTTGGTAGGGCCGGGTATGTGAAACACCGAAACTACGTGGTCGGGTATGCTATATAAATGCTATGTATATGACATCAATATAAGTACGAATATGCTATGTAGGTGACATCAATATGAGTACGAATATGCTATGTATATGACATCAATATGAGTACGAATATGTTAAGAATATGTAAATGCCAAGTAAAGGCTATGTATATGCAATGTATATGATATGAACATGAGTATGAAAGGAAATATGAATACGAAGATGAAAAGGGATACAAAAGGTAACTGAGTACGGATATGGATATATGTACACAGATACGCAATAGAAATGGCATGTCCCTATGCAAAGCAAGTAAGTGCTATGACGATGATGCTATTGCCTCCCATCCTATGTTATTTCATATGTTGACTATTATGCTTTCATATTGATATTGATATTGATCATGCTTTACACACTCAGTACATTCTTCGTACCGCGTCCTTTTGTTATGGACGTCGCGTCATGCCGCCGAGTGGCCGGGGGGACGTACATGATCCATAGCTATATTCTCAGGGACTACATAGCGGAGCTCCACTTCATTCGGAGCTGCAGCTTTTGGTATAGATTCTTTTGTGTACATATTTATGGGCACGACGGGGTCCTGTCCTACCCATATGTTATGATATGACGTATTCTTCTTAGAGGCTCGTAGACATGTGTATATGGTTAGATATGTTTGGCCTTGTTGGCTTATATTTTGGGATATTATTTTGATTGCCTTGTCGGCTGATGTACAATTATATGGGCATAGATGTTATTGATGATATAGATGCGTTGTTGCCCAATGAGATTAGAATGATGATGAATGAAAAGCATGATTTGACTATGTGGCTCGCCTAGATGTGATGTATAAGTATGTTAAGGGGTGCCGGGTGGGCTAGCACCGGGTGCTCGTCGTAGCCCTAGGTTGGGTCATGACAAAAGTGGTATCGGAAGCGGTTCATTCCTAGGGGTGTGTCTACGAGCCGTGTCTAGTAGATCCTGGTTATGGGTGTGTTGCGACGCCACGCTTATAAATAAGAAACTGCGGACATTTAGGAATGAATTACCTTCGTTCTTCGCTAAGAATCGTGCGATAGAACTATGATGTAAGAACCTTGTTTCTTAACCATGTGTTGTGTATTTATTGCTGTAAAGAGAAATGCTACGGCGACGAAAAGGAGCAAGACGGTGACGAAGCGAGTGGAAGAGCACCGCCACCGGTAGTAGAGGAAAGTGAGTCCCAGAGT
Source organism: Lycium ferocissimum (assembly GCF_029784015.1). Classification (NCBI taxonomy): domain Eukaryota; kingdom Viridiplantae; phylum Streptophyta; class Magnoliopsida; order Solanales; family Solanaceae; genus Lycium; species Lycium ferocissimum. The sequence continues at coordinate 29,578 of NW_026713153.1, forward strand.
GCGGCTCAATATCAGTCCTCCCGTTCAGTGCCTATATTAAAGGAGCGTGAGGGAGCCTCAGCCGCAGCTCCAGCACCTCCGATTCCTCCAGACGGGTGCTTTAGGCCAAGATGTGAAAGAGGCCATTAATCTGGCGACTAAATTGGTTGCGCCGGACTCGGAGGAAAAGCACAGGGCAAGGTGATAGGGCTGTTAGTGCAAGAGCCCGTGACTTCATTAGTTTGAAACCTCTGGAATTCTTTGGATCAAAGTTGGATGAGGACCCTCAGAATTTTATTGATGGTATGTCGAGGATGTTTCGGTTGATACATGCTTCGGATACCGAATCGGTAGAGCTAGCGTCCTATAGATTGAGGGATGTTGCGATTCACTGGTACACGGTTTAGATAGCTTCACGGGGAGCCAATGCACCTCCTCCGGTATGGCAAGAATTTGTAGATACATTTCTCCGACATTATTTGCCCCGAAGTTCGGCGAGCTAGAGCCGATAAGTTCCTAAATTTTAGAAAAGGGAGCATGAGTGCTCTGAGTATAGTCTCCCTTTAATTCCTTGGCTAGGTATGCTTGACCATGGTAGCGGATATGGGTGACGAGTGCACTTAGGTTTGTGAAAGGCCTAGGGCCACATTTGATGGATAAATGCTTGACCACGTCCCTTTAGGACAATATGGATATTGCACGCATCCAAGCCTATGCTCAGAATTTAGAAGAGAGCCTGCAACAACAAAGAAGTGAGCGTGAGCATGATAGAGGGCATAACAAGAGGGCTAGATCTTCAGGTCCGATGAGTGAGCATAGAGGCGGGCACAGGCAGCAGTCTTCTAGACATTCAGGCTATTCTATGACTAGTGCGCCTTCACGGTATTCAGGCTAGAGATTTGATAGGTCTACTCACCCCGGACCGAGTCAGAGCTTTTCGGGATCTCAGTTTAGAGGTGATTCGGATCAGGCGAGGCCACCCGTACAATGATGTTCCAGTGTGGGAAGTTACAGTGGGGTAAGTGCAGATTGGGTTCCGAGGGTTGCTATTCATGTGGTCGGTCAGGCCATATTATGCGAGATTACCTCTCAATTAGTGGCAGAGGTAGGACCCAGCCTTCAGGGTCGGTAGCGGATCTTCGCATCTATACGCCCTTTGGGGCCGGAGTTCACATACGCCGATCGGCCATGGTAGAGGCGGGGGAGAGTCCCCCCGGTTCCGGCGGTCCTCGGCACCATATTTATGCTTTGGTCGGACGCCAAGATGTTGAGTCTTCTCTGATGTGGTCACGGTATATTGTCGCTACTTTCTCATGATGTATATGCTTTGATAGATCCCGACTCCACATTGTCATATGTTACTCCGTATATTGCGGGTCGGTTTAGAATCAAACCGGAGTCGATTAAACCTTTTGAGGTGTCTACACCCATTGGTGAATCGGTAATAGCTAGCCGAGTATATAGAAATTGTGAAATTGTGATATGTGACCATCATACAATGATTGACCTGCATGAGTTAAAAATGGTGGATTTTGATGTCATTGTAGGCATGGATTGGTAGGCTTCTTGCTACGCCAATGTTGATTGTAGAATGAAAATGGTTCGTTTTCAATTTCCGGGAGAGCCAATTATAGAATGGAAAGGAAATACGACGTCACCAAAGGGTCGGTTTATTTCCTATCTAAAGGCACGAAAAATGATCACAAAAGGTTGCATTTATCATCTAGTGCGGGTTCAAGATGTAGAATGTCACGACCCAACCCCGTAGGCCGTGACTGGTGCCCGAGCTGGGCACCCATACGCTCTCATTAACCAGATTCGGCATACAACCGACTCATACATTCATAAAAAATCAAACGTGGCTCCAAACTAACGCATACAAACCAATAAACTGCACAGAAGCCAGCAAGGCTATCATAATATACATAACATATCAAAGCATACATACACGCGCCCGATAAATTTATAGCACGCGGATGGGCCGCCCAAACACAGCACACGCGACGCGTCCGAACAAAACCGTACATAACCCACATCTATGTCTACGGACCTCTAATACGAACAACGAGAATCGAGATGACGGGACGGGGCCCGCCGTACCCACGAATAAACATAATCATATACATCGGAAGAGTATATATACCCAAAATATTGGCCCCAGAACAAAGGGAGCACTCTGAACAGCAGAATAGAAATCCTACGCCGGTGGATCACCAATTCGCGTATACGCGCTGCGAGCACGAAACGCGACCCCGAAGAACGGGGGGTCGGTACGAAATATGTCGAGTATGCAAAGCGAGAAGGTACGATAAACAGATACGAGTCATGATTAAATCGAGTAAGTACGAGAAAGTAGACATAATAATTGCAATACCAAAGCGCTCGCGTCTGACATACAAACCATACTTATGAGGTACAGAAGGCAACATAATGATCATCATTTACGTACCGTAACACATCATAACATCATAACCAATCATATGAGATGCCATTAGCCGATATGGGATTGCCTAAACTAATGTGGGATTGGCCTAAACCAGGTGTGGAATGTTACCTCACTCATTGGGTTTGCCCCCATTGGGTTTGCCCACCATTGGCTTGGCTACGATTCCACCGAGCATATTCCTGAATCCATACATATAACATATAATGTAGCACATATATGTTGTGCCGTAGAAAGGGGCTCGGCGTACCAAACACATCGAACACCATAATATATACACGGTTCCGGCCAAAAAGGGCTCGGCGAAGCCGGACATCATACTTCGGAATAAAGAGATAGTGCGCATAATAACATAACCGGCCGGGACTTGGTGAAAAATGTAACAACAAAATACACGAACGAGTTATGAGTGACCAAATACGATTTAAAATAATTTCAAAGACTTAATATGGTAATCACAACGAACCATCATTTACAAGCCAAAACGATGATCAAATCAGATTTTTTCTTAGGAATATCACTCGGGAACATATCGACGAACTTTAAATCATAGTCACGTATCAAAATCACATACATAAAAATCCTTGTTTCGGACTCGGCGATGAGATAAATAAGTAATCATATTCGGGGGTCGGAAAGATAGTCGATCTTGAATTTTTCCAAAAGCCATCGAAATTATACGGAAGGAAGTCGGGGGACCCACGACGAGCTTCAACCCAATCCGGCCCGCCTACGAAAATCATAGTCATCATATATTACCGAATCATTATTACAAACTCAAAAGATAAGTAAGGCGATCGTACTTGAAATCGGAATACTAGTCATGTCATATCCTTTCAAAAGTCGTCGGAAGTACATAAGGAAAGTCGCGGGACCCACGAACGGGTGTCGACCGGCGAGACCCGCCTATGGAAAACATAATCATCATACATCATGGAATCATTTTTGAGCATATCGAAGCGATCCGGTTCCGTACGTGAAAGTTACGGACTTTCGTAGTTTTCGGAATCATTTAGGAACAAAATTCTTTTAAAAAACCAAACTTTTAAGCAACTTTTGAAACTTAGTCATACAAAAGACATAAGGGCCAATATTTCATCTTATCAAGCATACGAAGACCAATAAACAAATAGGAATCACAGACATGGTCGGATCGCGAGAGTAGAATTTCCTCGAGGCTCGTGTCATAGCCTATTTACGATTAAGGCATGCCAAAAGAAGGAAAGGCCAAGCTTTACATACCTCGTCCGCTCTCCAAGTCACTCCAAAATCAACCCTGGGGCTCTCCAAAATCTACACAATATCATTAAATACCAACGTTACTATAGACATTTAGGAGTTCATTTCCAAACTAACATATAATTCTACCGGGAAATTTGGGCAGCACTTCTCGTAATACACCAACCCGAGAATTCAACTCGGCCAAATCAACAACAACAACCAACCTAGCAACATTAATAATCAATCCGAAAGGCAATACAACATTAATAACTCTCTTTTTCATCATTCTACAACTTTCAACATATTCGATTCAACGACTTACTTCAAGCCAACATCAACGCTTGTACATTCAAATACCAATCCGAATCCATACTAACAATATTCAAGAACATTTCAAACAATTCATACAATATCTCCAACAATCCAACAAGGCTCCAATTTGCCCAAAAAGCTATCCCCAAACCCGAGACACAACTATGGCCCATTTCTAGCTTCCGAATCATGATTTGTATCAACAATCCACACTATGACGATATCATTCTCATAAATACACAAATTACATCAAATGCACAAAAATCTCCAATTCAGCCCACAACACTTACGATGTCAATTTGAGTCATTCAACTACTATCGTCAACATAGGATTCATAACGACAACAACTAAAATACTAATTAACATTAATCCATTCATTGTCATATAATATGACCCATTTTCGGCCAACCCAACACATACACACATACTAACGATTCTCATCCATTTCTTCACTCAACAACAATCAAAACATGCTAACTAGACTTTAATTCACTAGTTCTACACAACACAACACAACACAACACAACACACGCCTACACGGCCACACTCTACACACACGGCCTCACTTCCAACATATCATATTTCATGATTTTCATCCATATTAACATACTACAACATGCATACACCATTCATAATGGATAAAACATGATTAAATCTTACCTTTCTTCCTTCAACTTCACAACTAGCTAGGGTTTGCGATCTACACAACGGATGGTTGGATGACCCGAACAACACTTCCACGTTACTTAGGGACCTCCAATTAGTGGATTTGCATCAAAGAAATATTTTTGGGATGGCTAATTTTTTGACTTGAAATTTTGGGCCGAGAGCCTCTCTTGTGCTCTTCAACTTCTTGTCTTTTTTTTCTAAGTGTTGGATGATGAAGAATGAGCTAGTAGTAATCTTTTGCATACTAGTAATACTTATACATGTGTCCATGGCCCACACACATGTGTTGGAGTAATTAAAATTGGACACAAAATGTGTGGGACCATCCTACAAGCCACACGGCCACAAGGCCCCTTTTGCATGATTTTCAACTTCCAAATATTCTACTTTTGGTCCCAAATTTTCCTAAATGTTCCATGCCAACAAATTCATGAACAACTTATGTCTCAAAATCAAATCGAAAGTCAAAAGTCCCGACTTTGTATCCCGGAATGGTTTTGTCTCCAACCTATCATAATGTGCAAAAATGCGGGACATAACATCCTCCCCCCCTTTAGAACATTCGTCCTCGAATTTTAAATTAGCCTTACAGGATCTTATTAGCATTTGGGGGAGTTTCTTTTACAATTATCACAAAAACGTTCGTACATCGATCAAGATAACCAATTAAAGAGTCTAAAGTACACGTTCCCGCATCGGGTGGCGCCTCCCGATCCCGCTCCATCCGGTCGACGCGTATAGGCGGTTCGATGGACCGCGTAATCGGAGGCTCCGCCACGGCCTCTCCCACGGCGGGCCGGGAGCCGGTGTGCCCCGCCTCTCGGGCGCATAGCTACGGAAGGTGAAGACGAACCGGCAATCGACTCGCAAACTCGGGTTGCACCACGGGACCGCCTCGTACGGACACTCTCTCTGAAATGAACCCCGCCGCCACAAGTAAAACAAGCACCCGTGGCACGATAACACCCCGAGGTAATGCCTCCCACAAAGAGGGAACACGGGGGTCCGGGCAACTTCATCCGACACCGGAACCTCGTCCAACCGTGAGCTCGAAACCCGGAGCTCGGCACCGCCCTTGAATATCCCGCACCCTCCCGATCTCCCCGCGTGAATCGCGGGTGTGCTACTCATGGCCGGGCCGAAGCGGTGTCTGCCCCTATCCGCCGCCGAGGCGCCCGCCCGAGACTCTCCGAATACCCGGCGGATCTAGCCCTCGGGGTCGGCCCCCATTATACTCCTATCGGCCGACGCCCCGTGTCGCTCCTCCATACCACCGGGCATGTGCCCGAATCCATACGCACGTCCATCCCCGACCGAGCCGCCATCACCGTACAACCGTCAACCAAGTAGTCATCCAGCCCTATCACATACGGTGCATCCGTTCGGTCATATCACTCACGTAAGCGGCGCGCATCCGGCCAGCGAATCAAACTCCGACATACTCCCGGACGCTCTTGCTCGCCCCCCCGGCCGGCTCAACGGGGGAACTGCTCTACCCCGGCCCACCCTCACCTCACGGGGGGTAGCAAACAGGCCAAAGAAGGCCTCCGTAAACTCGCCCCATACCATCGGGGGGCACCCTCGCCCGACGACATCCGGGGACTCACCAATTAGCCGCCACATCGTGCCACCGATAGGATGCCATCTCTCAACCGACTCGTCTCGGAAGCACTAATCGATCGGTGTACGCCGCATATCCGCCGGATGAACTCCCGAGGGTCTCGCGGGACGGACCCAAAAAACTGCGGTGGGCCACAAAGCAGAAAATCACGGGCCCTCTCGGCTATCATATATCCGCACGATCACCCCCGACCCGTGTGCTCGAGGAACCCGGGCCGCCATTAATTCGGTCAATAACCGACCGCATCTCGCATCGCCGATCCTCGCCCGGCCGAGTAGCCGCACGGACGGCGGTACTCGAACCTCGGGGGCCGGCGGTGGAGCCGCCCTCGTCCCCGTAGCCGTGGTCGCTCCAAACCCTTAACACCGGGTAGTAGCCGAACCAGTCGTCGAGGCACAATCTCGGCTCAAGCTGCCGGGCACGGCCCCTAGTAGCTATCCGGCCGTGGCCGGTCCGAGCGCCGCCGTAGACTTGCCCTTCGGATAGCCGTGGCCTTCCTCGGAGGCATCGGCCCGAAATCATAACATTCCGTCGAGAGAAGAGTCATCCGATAACACGGCTGTATCGCACGATCTAAGATCGAAGGAAAGATAACATCCTAAATGTCTCCGTAGCCTCCATTTATAGAAGTGGTGCACAACACACCGATAAACAAGACTCTACTAGACACGGTCCGTAGACATTCCGAGGACGAATCGGCTCGAGCCACTTAAATCACGACCCAACCCCCGTGGCCGTGACTAGTGCCCTAGCCGGGCACCCATACGCTCTCATTAACCGTATTCGACGCCATACAACCGACTCATACATTCAAAAAATCAAACGTGGCTCCAAACTAACGCATACAAACCAATAACCGTACGAAGCCGAAGGCTATCATAATATACATAACATATCAAAAGCATACATACACGCAACCGATAAAGGGCGCACGGCGGATGGGCCGCCCAAACGCGGCACACACGACGCGTCCGAACAAACTGTACATAACCCACATCTATGTCTACAGACCTCTAATACCGAACAACAGAATCAGATGACGGGACAGGGCCTCGCCGTACCCTGAATAAACATAATCATATACATCGGAAGAGTATATATACCCAAAATATTGGCCCCAGAACAAAGGGAGCACTGCGAATGACAGAATAGAAATCCTACGCCGTGGATCACCATTCGCGTATCCGTGCCGCGGGCATGAAACGCGACCCCCCCAGAAAGGGGGGTCGCACGAAATATGTACTAAGTATGCAAAGCGAAGGTACGGTAAAAAACCGAGTCATGATCGAAACGTGTACGAAAGTAGACATAATAACTGAAATACCAAAGCGCTTGCGTCTGACATACAAACCATACTTATGAGGTACAGAAGGCAAACATAATGATCATCATTTACGTACCGTAACACATCATAACATCATAACCAATCATATGAGATGCCATTAGCCGATGTGGGATTGGCCTAAACCAATGTGGGATTGGCCTAAACCAATGTGGAATGTTACCTCACTACTGGGTTTGCCCCACCATTGGGTTTGCCCCACCATTGGCTCTGATTCCAACTGAGCATATTCCAGAATCCATACATATAACATATAACGTAGCACATATACGTTGTACCCGGCCGAAAGGGGCTCGGCGTACCAAACACATCAGAACACCATAATATATACACGGTTCCCGGCCAAAAAGGGGCTCGGCGAACCGGACACATCATACTTCAGAATACAGCATAGTGCGCATAATAACATAACCGACCCGGGACTTGATGAAAAATGTAACAACAAAATACACGAACAGAGTTATGAGTGACCAAATACGAGCTTTAAAACAATTTCAAAGACTTAATATGGTAATCACAACGAACCATCATTTACAAGCCAAAACGGTAGTCCGTATTTTTCTTCCGAATATCACTCGGGAACATATCAACCGAGACTCGTAAATCATAGTCACGTATCAAAATCACATACATAAAAATACTTGTTTCAGACTCGACCGATAAATAAGTAATCATATTCGAGGGTCGGAAAGATAGTCGTACTGAATTTTTCCAAAAGCCATCATAATTATACAGAAGGAAGTCGGGGGACCCACGGACGAGCGTCAACCCAATCCGGGCCCGCCTACGAAAATTATAGTCATCATATATTACCGAATCATTATTACAAACTCAAAGATAAGTAAACTGATCGTACTTGAAATCGGAATACTAGTCATGTCATATCCTTTCAAAAAGTCGTCGAAGTACATAAGGAAAGTCGCGGGACCCACGAACGGTGTCGACCGAGCCGGCCCGCCTATGGAAAACATAATCATCATAAATCATGGAATCATTTTTGAGCATATCGAAGCGATCCGGTTCGTCTCGGAAAGTTACGGACTTTCGTAGTTTTCGGAATCATTTAGGAACAAAATTCTTTTAAAAACCAAACTTTTAAGCAACTTTTGAAGCTTAGTCATACAAAAGACATAAGGGCCAATATTTCATCTTATCAAGCATACGAAGACCAATAAACAAATAGGAATCACAGACATGGTCGGATCGCGAGAGTAGAATTTCCTCGAGGCTCGTGTCATAGCCTATTTACGATTAAGGCATGCAAAAGTTAAGGAAAGGTCAAGCTTTACATACCTCGTCCATCTCTCCAAGTCACTCCAAACTCAACCCTGGGGCTCTCCAAAATCTACACAATATCATTAAATACCAACGTTACTATAGACATTTAGGAGTTCATTTCCAAACTAACACATAATTCTACGGAAATTTGGGCAGCACTTCCCCTGTAAATACACCAACCCCGAGAATTCAACTCGACCAAATCAACAACAACAACAACAACAACAACCAACCTAGCAACATTAATAATCAATCCGAAAGGCAATACAACATTAATAACTCTCTTTTTCATCATTCTACAACTTTCAACATATTCGATTCAACGACTTACTTCAAGCCAACATCAACGCTTGTACATTCAAATACCAATCTGAATCCATACTAACAACATTCAAGAACATTTCAAACAATTCATACAATATCTCCAACAATCCAACAAGGCTCCAATTTGCCCAAAAACTGTCCCCAAACCCGAGACACAACTATGGCCCATTTCTAGCTTCCGAATCATGATTTGTATCAACAATCCACACTATGACGATATCATTCTCATAAATACACAAATTACATCAAATGCACAAAAATCTCCAATTCAGCCCACAACACTTACGATATCAATTTGAGTCATTCAACTACTATCGTCAACATAGGATTCATAACGACAACAACTAAAATACTAATTAACATTAATCCATTCATTGTCATATAATATGACCCATTTTCGGCCAACCCAACACATACACATACTAACGATTCTCATCCATTTCTTCACTCAACAACAATCAAAACATGCTAACTAGACTTTAATTCACTACTTCAACACAACACAACACAACACAACACACACACGCCTACACGACCACACTCTACACACACGGCCTCACTTCCAACATATCATATTTCATGATTTTCATCCATATTAACATACTACAACATGCATACACCATTCATAATGCATAAAACATGATTAAATCTTACCTTTCTTCCTTCAACTTCACAACTAGCTAGGGTTTGCGATCTACACAACGGATGGTTGGATGACCCGAACAACACTTTCACGTTACTTAGGAACCTCCAATTAGTGGATTTGCATCAAAGAAATATTTTTGGGATGGCTAATTTTTGACTTGAAATTTCCAAGGGTTGGCCGAGAGCCTCTCTTGTGCTCTTCAACTTCTTGTCTTTTTTTCTAAGTGTTGGATGATGAAGAATGAGCTAGTAGTCATCTTTTGCATACTAGTAATACTTATACATGTGTCCATGGCCCACACACATGTGTTGGAGCAATTAAAATTACACACAAAATGTGTGGGACCATCCTACAAGCCACTGCCACAAGGCCCCTTTTGCATGATTTACAACTTCCAAATATTCTACTTTTGGTCCCAAATTTTCCTAAATGTTCCATGCCAACAAATTCATGAACAACTTATGTCTCAAAATCAAATCGAAGGTCAAAAGTCCCGACTTTGTATCTCGGAATGGTTTTGTCTCCAACCTATCATAATGTGCAAATGCGGGATATAACATAGAAGCTGAACCGCTGACTCTTCAGTCAGTTCCTGTAGTGAACGAATTTTTGGATGTATTCCCCGAAGAGCTTCCAGGCCTTCCTCCTGAGCGGGAGATTTATTTCGCTATTGATGTGTTGCCGGACGCTGCTTCATATCTATTCCTAAGCATAGAATGGCTCCCGTTGCATTGGAAAGAGCCGAAGGAACAATTGAAAGACTTACATAAGAAAGGCTTTATTAGGCCTAGCTCATCCCCGTGGGGAGCACCCGTATTGTTTGTCCGAAAGAAAGACGGCTCCTTGAGAATGTGCATTGACTATCGACAATTGAATAAGGTGACGATTAATAATAAGTATCCTCTTCCGAGGATTGATGATTTATTTGATCAATTACAAGGTGCCAAATGATTTTCCATGATAGATTTGAGATCCGGGTATCATCAAGTACGGGAGAAAGATATCCCTAAAGACTGACTTTCAGACAAGATATGGCCATTTTGAGTTTCGGGTAATGTCATTTGGGCTAACTAATGCACCGGCAGCGTTTATGGATTTAATGAATGATGTGTTCAGGCCCTTTTTAGATTTGTTTGTGATTGTATTCATTGACGATATCATGTTGTACTCTAGATACGAGATAGAACATGCGGATCATCTGCGTACGGTCCTTCGAGTTCTTCAGACTCGAGAGTTGCTTGCAAAATTTTCTAAGTGTGAGTTCTGGTTGAACTCAGTGACATTTCTTGGGCACATTGTTTTAGCTGATGGTATTCGGGTAGATAGCCAAAAGATTGAGGTCAGAAAGACCGGCCAAGGCCCGCGAAACCTCCTACGGAGGTTCGTAGCTTTTCCGGGCTTAGCCGGTTATTACCGCAGAGATTTGTTGAAAGTTTCTCTTCTATTTTTGCACCACTCACAAAGTCGACCCGTAAATCACCCGAGTTTCAACGGACAGATGCTTGTGAGCGTAGTTTTCAAGAGCTAAAAGATAGATTGACTTCTGCACCAGTCCTGACACTTCCAGAGGGATTGGAAGGTTATGTTGTTTATTGCAATGCTTCAGGCATTGGGCTAGGTTGTGTATTGATGCAACATGGCAAGGTGATTGCATATGCTTCAAGGCAATTAAGAAAACATGAAAAGAATTATCCAACCCATGATCTTGAATTGGCCGCAGTGATTCATGCATTAAAGATATGGAGACATTATTTATATGGTGTTCATGTAGATGTTTACACGGATCATAAAAGCCTTCGGCATATCTTGCGTAAAGAGTTGAATTTGCGGCAACGACGATGGTTGGAATTGCTAACAAATTATGATGTTGACATTCTATATCACCCCGGAAAGGTAAATGTTGGGGCTGACGCTCTTAGCTGCAGAACTATGGGAAGTTTATGTGATGTACAATCAGAGAAAAGAGAAATGACTCATGAGCTCCAGCAGTTAGCTAGCCCAGGAGTCCGAGTAGTGGACTCAGGTAGCAGGGGAACTACCATTCAGAATTCAGCACTCTCGTTGCTAGTAGTGGAAGTGAAAGAGCGATAATACGAAGATCCCATGCTAAAGCATTACAGAGATACGCTCCCTCAGAAAGAGGAGTCAGCATTTGAGATTACAGGAGACGGAGTTCTCCAATGTCGAGGCAGATTGTGTGTTCCTAATGTGGCAGGTTTACGCCACCAAATATTGAGAGAGAAGCTCATTGTTCCCGTTATTTTATCCACCGAGCAACGTATATATATATATATATATATATATATATATATATATATATATATATATATAAAATGTATAATGATCTTAAATCCATGTATTGGTGGAATGCGATGAAGAAAGATATAGCAGAATTTGTAGCTCAATGTCCCATGTCAACAAGTGAAAATCGAGCTCCAAAAGCCGGGCGGATTGTTGCAAGCTATAGAAATCCCAACTTGGAAGTGGGAAGTAATTAACATGGAGTTCTCGACGTAAGTGTGGTTCTATATGGGTGATTGTGCATAGACTCACTAAGTCAGCTCATTTCTTACCAGTCCGAACGATGTATGTAGCAGAAGATTATGCAAAGCTCTAAGTTAAAGAGATAGTGCGACTACATGGTGTTCTAATATCTATTATCTCCGATAGAGGTACTCAGTTTACGGGTAATTTCTGGAAGTCCTTGCAAGAGGGTTTGGGGACTCATGTGAGCCTTAGCACGACATTTCATCCATAGACTGATGGACAAGATGAACGTACCATTCAGACTCTTGAGGATATGTTACGGGCATGTATGTTAGATTTTAGAGGTAATTGGGATGATCGTTTGCCACTCATTGAATTTGCTTACAATAATAGCTATCATTCTAGCATTCAAATGGCACCGTATGAAGCTTTATATGGGCGAAAGTGTAGATCCCCAATTGGGTGGTTTGAAACAGGGGAGGCCCAATTGATAGGGCCAGACTTGGTCCACCAAGCCATAGAGAAAGTTAAGCTCATACAATATCGGTTGCTAACAGCCCAAAGTCGTCAAAAGTCCTATGCGGATAATCGTCGAAGGGACTTAGAGTTTCAAGTTAAAGATTGGGTATTCTTGAAAGTGTCGCCAAAGAAGGGCGTCATGAGATTTGGAAAAAAGGGGAAGTTAAGTCCCCGGTACATTGATCCTTATGAAATTGTGCACAAGGTAGGCAAAGTGGCTTACGAATCAGTTCATCTAGTTTTCCATGTCTCGATGCTTCGTAAATGTGTTGGAGATCCTACTAGGATCGTCCCAGTAAATGATGTTCAAGTAACAGAAAAAAGTTAGCTTATGATAAAAAACCCATTGCCATATTAGATAGGCAAGTACGGAGGCTTAGAAACAAAAAAGTGGCCTCGCTAAAGTTTGGTGGAGAAAGAACGATCGAGAGGAAATGACATGGGAAGCGGAAAAAATCATGAGATCCAAATATCCGCACTTATTTCTGCCCCCGGAAGAGGGCCAAGATGAGACGTCAAGATCATAAGGTATGTATGCTTTCCTTTTATGCATTTGGGTCGTGTGCGGCCAATTTATATTGCTATTATGTTGTGGTCCTGTGAGGCATTGTTATTATGGGATGTTGTGGTGGGATGGTAGTGCCATATTATAGGGGAAACTCTGGAGAAATTTTCGTAGAATTCCCGAGTGCCTAACATTCGAGGACGAATGTTCTTAAGGAGGGAGGAATGTTACACCTCAAAAAAATTTTCGTTGATGCACAGTGAATAGGATAATGAAGAGCATGAAGTATATGACGTTTCAATAAGCAAGAAATAGCATTTGATGATTCTAAATAAGATTTTAAAGACATTCGATGTTAGACGAGAAAGTGCCAAGAGAAAGCAATGTATACGATAAGTATCGGAAAGGATTTATGAGTAGCAACTTGATGACACCTTAATAATGTGTTGGGGAAAAGTTATAATGCTCCTTAGATTTTCAATAAAGTGATAAACAAGTGCTAAGAAGGTTCCATAAGGATTGGAGATCAAACGAGACGACGGGAACAACTTTGGTGAGACTGTGGGTTTCACGGCCATGTTCCACGGCCCGTATAATGTTCCACGGACCGTGGAAGGGTTCGTGGAACTACCAGTAGAAGTGGTGGCTGGCTGGTCATGAACCACGACCAGTTCCACGGGTAGCACTATGTTCCACGGACCGTGGAACGGGGGGTGAAGTCCGACGGCTGAAATGTTCTAAGTCTTTAAATGTGATTCCAACTTTATTATTTCATTTCCAACACTTCCCCACTTCTGTCTAAAGTCTCTAGAGCATTACATACATTCCATGAACAAGGATTTGAGGGAAATCAAAGGTTCTTATCATCAAAACAAGTGAATCAAAAGTAAGAAACCCATTAAAGTTCATCAAAACAAGGAATTCAAGTGAAGGAAAAACTAGAGTTTTGCTCAAGTGAGGTATATGCAACCAAGGTTCAATCCTACACCATCTAAGGTAAGTTTTATGATGTTTCCATGTTATTTAAAGTATTTGAAAGTTGAAACACTTGGATTACATAAGGAAATAGGAAATGGGTCATGAATGTGTGAATAGTATCACTTTTGAATAGATGTTTGGGATGAGTTATGATTATTGATACGTTATGAATATGATCATGTTATAAATGATATTGAGAGCATGGAATCGACATTTTATGTGAATAAACGTAATGTCGAGATATGTCTATAGTCATGGATGATTTGAAGTGAATTGAGAAGTAAGGCTAATGTAGTTGAATAAGGGCTAGTGTGATGATATTGTGGATGCTATTGTTGATGTTTGGGAGTTGATATATGATAAGGAGGAAGTCGTATAAATAAAGGAGATGCTGTCCGATTTTCTCTAGAATTAGTTATGAATGCTAAGCTATCCATTATCTAATACGAGTATGCACTTCAATGAAGGTAGAACGTGAGCCTTGAAGATGAACGTACCAGTGATAGAATAGTTGCTCGGAAAGGTATGTAAGTCGAACCCTTCTTTCATAAGGCATGGTTCTTTGGCCAACTATTATCCTTCTACGAGTCTATGATATTCTCCAATGATTTCACCTCTAAAACCTACTAAGCTTACGATGCTCAATATGATACGATTGTACTAAGTTTCTTATACGATGAGTAATCCTTTAAGGATAAGTGTAATGAATGACGATAGTCAAGAATGCTAAAGATAATTATGAGCTTATATGTATATGTGCCCATGAGTGGCTAATGTGAACCCCGAGCTTATATGGCCGGGTAGAATATAGTGAATATGTATATATCCATATATGACGACACGCGCACACCACTGCAGTTGGGTACGAATAACCCTAAGCCTTGGTAGGCTGTGTATGACAACGGGGCCTTGGTAGGGGCAGGTATGTGAAATACCAAACCTGCGTGGTCGGGTATGCTATATAAATGCTATGTATATGACATCAATATGAGTACGAATATGCTATGTATATGACATCAATATGAGTACGAATATGCTATGTATATGACATCAATATGAGTACGAATATGTTAAGAATATGTAAATGCCAAGTAAAGGCTATGTATATGCAATGTATATGATATGAACATGAGTATGAAAGGAAATATGAATACGAAGATGAAAAGGGATACAAAAGGTAGCGAGGTACGGATATGGATATATGTACACAGATACGCAATAGAAATGGCATGTCCCTATGGAAAGCAAGTAAGTGCTATGACGATGATGCTATTGTCTCCCATCCTATGTTATTTCATATGTTGACTATTATGCTTTCATATTGATATTGATATTGATCATGCTTTACATACTCAGTACATTCTTCGTACTGACATCCTTTTGTTGTGGACGCTGCGTCATGCCCGCAGGTGGCCAGGGAGATAGACTTGATCCATAGCTATATTCTCAGGGACTACATAGCGGAGCGCCACTTCATTCGGAGCTGCAGCTTTTGGTATAGATTCTTTTGCGTACATATTTATGGGCATGGCGGGGTCCTGTCCCGCCCATATGTTATGATATGCCGTATTCTTCTTAGAGGCTAGTAGACATGTGTATATGGTTAGATATGTTCGGCCTTGTCGTACTATATATTTTGGGATATTGTTTTGATAGCCTTGTCGGCTGATGTACATTTATATGGGCATAGATGTTATTAATGATATAGATGTGTTGTTGCCCAATGAGATTAGAATGACGATGAATAAAAAGCTTGATTTAACTATGTGGCTAACCTAGATGTGATGTATAAGTATGTTAAGGGGTGCCCGGGTGGGCTAGCACCGGGTGCTCGTCGCGGCCCTCCGGTTGGGTCATGACAACATGACATCAAGCCAAGACAATTGAACAATCGAACACACATAACAGGGTGGGTAGTCCTACACACAAAGGTCAATTTACATTATTACCACTACCTTAAATCAACCTATTAGCTTAGAACAAGTAATCTCACCTTACACTTACAATCATTCGTCATAACTCCTTTTAGAACTCAATCACAATCGTTGGTGCATTTTAGCCTCCCATCTATCAACTAGGTTCTAGTAATGGCATAACGCAAAAATCACATATTACGAAAATTTCTCATCATTAGACACAACAATAGGTTTCACCCGCTACTTTCAAGTCATATATATCCACCGATATTAACGAAAAATCACATCAAACAACCTATGGAATCTACAGGCCATAAGCCCGAACACATAAATCACACAACAATACCATCCTAAGATTCCATCCAAAATTTCCAATTGCTATACATGCATTCTCCATTCCTTAAAATACATGAATATATGAAACTAACCGGTGGCTACCGAAAGGGAAGCCATAACCTACCTGGCAGCCGAACAGGTGCCATGAACCCACACCTTGCCTTGTCTTTCAAAGCATCTCCAAATAACCAAACTCTATCACATATGAATTCTATGTAAGAAACCATGAATAATGATACCCATATTGGCTACTTCCTATTCGGGTCAAATTTTAACCCTTAATTTAGGAAAAACGGGTCTCAATGGCAAAACGGGAATTTTATGATCAAAATATCAAATTCAATACCAAAAGGGAAAAATCCATTACTTTAATCATTGGAATACTCAATTAATTCTTAAAATCATCATTATTAAGAAAACCCCCAAATTTGGGTCTAAGAACCCTAACTTCGATTCAAGAATTTCAACTCTAGAATGGAAGATTATCGGTTAACTGTCACGCCCCAACCGATGAGCCGTGACAGGAGTCTGACCTCTAGTGGCCAAACACCTCTATACCCATATTTGAATCATACTGAACATCAAAGGCCCATAGATGGCACAACTAATCTCATAAAGAGGGGAAACATAAGGACTCTATACAATCTGCATATATATACACAACATGCGGAAGAACAGTGCAAGCCAGCTAGGCGGCTACATATACTGTACACAATAGAATAGAAGCCGACAAGGCTACACCATCTGACTACTACATACAACTGTCTACAAACGTCTACTGGAATGAAAGCTGTAGAAGGGATGGGACAGGGCCTCATCATACCTATATGCTTACAGATCCCAAAAGGGGCATACCAAAACTAACTGTAGCTCCGGATCGAATGGAGCGTACTGACCACTGCTAGATCTAAAGGTCCTACTTAGCTGGACCACCTGTCTGTCTCCCTATACCTCCGGGCATGAATGCAACCCCCGAGCAACGGGGAGTCGGATGATAATGTGCGAGTATGTAAAGCATAAGAGCAACATCATATATATATACACGTGAGAATCATGGATAAGATCTAAACTCATGCCGAAATAACCGAATGGATGTGCACTGTATGAACTAGTATCTGCCTGAATCTGCATAAACCTGTATAACTGACAATGCCTCTGTGGGCGCATAATATGCATGCTCATGCCTATCAATGAATGTCATACAGTTGTATATATGTGCGCATATAATGCCTGATATGCGCGTATATAACGCATGTCTCTTTTCTCATATCATATCGGCCGTTCGCGGTTATCATCATATACATTCGCGATACTTGCGGCCGATTCTTATATCGTCATCATAGTGCACCAGCTGATCAGGTGGTAATGCGTATATAATGCCTGCTCCTTTCCATACCCCATATACATATAATACTTGCGTATATAACGCCTTCTGGTCACAGTCAACATATATATATATATAAATGAATGTAATGCATGAATAGTCGTATACATAAACCGGACCCATGAAACAAGGAATAATCATAACGGGTGCATGAATGTCAAAAAGCGAAACACTTCTAATGCTTCTAAGAGTAGAGAGTAATATGGACTCGCTTACTCGCTTATTGGATCATATCATAGGATCATGCCAAAAGAAGGAAAAGATAGCCTTAACATACCTGGACGTATATCAAATCGTCCAACTCCTACTTCTCGACTTGTAAATCTTGAGGGGTCAAGAATTCCAAGAATCACTTCACTTTAACTCCCTAAGCTTCACAACCTTGAAGGAACCCTAGAAGTAGCCTTTCTTCTTTACTATCTCGGGTTTACGGGGTCCGGGTCTTGTCAAATCTTCACTAACATGTTGGAAAATATTGGAAGAGAATATTTTAGGGTTTTCTGATCTTTTTAGAAGGTGAAAAATATGAAATGAAGTCGTGATCCACATATTTATACTTGGAAGCCAAAAAGGCTACAGCGGTCCGGTTCGACGAGCGGGTCGACGGCCCGTCGACCTGCGCCTGCAGATGTATGGCTGCGGGATCCTATCAACGCCGCACGTCAACGGTCCGTAGAGCATGTCGATGACCCGTCGACGATGACTAATGTCCTGCAGATTTTCTGGTTCAGTTCCGATCGCGTCGACTTGATCTTCAACTTCTAACTCTGTAAATTACTCGGAACGCATACTAGTACTCTTGTACACGGGGTAAGACACTTCTTGTCTCCAAACTCAGGCTCGGTTGTCTATTCTAAGGGCATACCCGACTAGGAAACCATAGGTTCTACTACTACGAAGACGAGGAGTGTAACATTAACAAGCCCAGATATATCATTATCTAGCATAAATAGTAAAATTAAAATCATTTATTCACAATCTAGGAAGCCAATTCATTTTTAGAACTCTTTCATGAAAAACCCTAATTTTGGGATTGAAGAACCCTAGGTTTTGCATAGAGATTTTTGGAAAAGGAAGGGTTTTACAAAACCAAAATAATGGATTAATTAATGGAAACTATTAATCATGAGATTTAGACCTTACCCATAGGAACAATCTTGAAAAATAAGCTTCCAAGAGAAAAGGTATCCTAAATGAGGTCCAAATCCGACAAAGTGTCACACCCTAATTTCTGTTAGGGCGTGATGGGCACCCGACCCTTTTTTAGGGCCGAACGAACCCGCTGACTCTCGTAATACTCGTACTCATGCTGGGCCCTCAAATCATAACATAAATGTATATTGAAAGCTTTTCGAAGAACAATATGCTTTTCATCTTTACCAAATCAAATAAAATCTGTAACATACGAAACTTGTAACACAAAGCAAAAATAATACATCGGCTTACATGGCCGCTTACAAAACTGACATCTTATACACACGACACTGTCTGCAAAGTCTCTAACATGACTCCAGATACCATAGCAAAAGCGCTCTGACTCGGCAACACTGCGGAGGAAATGGGCTCGCCAATCCCGGAACATCTTCTACTAACATCTTCTACTCATACGGGTGTACGTGCGTGGCATGAAACGCGGCCCCGAAGAAAAGGGGGTCGACGAAATATGTATCGAGTATGTAAAGCATGGAATACGAGAGCGGGATCATAAGTAAAGAATATGGGAAAATCATAAGACTTGCCTTTGAAAACATATATCATGCATGTCAATGTCATATAATCATAGTATAAACATATATAGCGTGTCCCGGCCCTCTAGTGAGGGACTCGGTATAAAATCATCATATGCATGAACATATATCGCGCCTCGGACCTCTAGAGAGGGACGCGGTAAGTAAAATCATCATGTACATATGCATCATGTCATCATATATATATATGTACCGTACCCGGCCCTCTAGTGAGGGACTCGGTGAATGGAATCATCATATGCCATCCTGGCCGCCATCCCCATATCATCACATCATTATCATATCATATAACGTGCCCCGGCCCTCTAGTGAGGGACGTAGCAAATATAACGTGCCCCGGCCCTCTAGTGAGGGACACGGTGAACAATGTAGTGGAATTGCACGAATACATGCCCTGGCACCGGGACACGGTGAAGGAAGTAGCAAACGACTCGCACGAGCGAGTAGTGAGAAACCACATGCACATAAATCATCATCACGGACTCAATGGATAAGTAAGTAGTCGACGCTCGAGAGTCAAAACGGAAATCATGTTAAGTTCTTTCAAAAACGAGTCGTTAGGACTATATAGAGGAGATCTCGGGGGACCACGGATATGCGTCGAACCGATCCGGGCCCGCCCGTAAAAATTAAGATCATTATACGTTATAGAGTCACTTACGAGCATATCAAAGCAATCCTGTTCTTTCTATGAAAGTTACGGACAATTTTAGACATAGGATCTTTTACGAACAAAAATCTTTATGCACCTTTAAAATCCAATCACACAAATGACATAAAAACCATAGTTCTAGTACACTAAGAATACCATTATTAAGAGATGAATAAGAATCCTAATCATGCTCGGATCATGAGAGTGGAGTTACCCCGAGGCTCGTGTCATAGCCTACTTACCACTAAGACATGCCAAAGAAAGAAGGGATAAGCTTCACATACCTCGTCCGCTTCCTAAGCTAATCTGAACTCAAGTCTCGGCTTCTCAAAATCTACAATAAGGTCATTAAGTACCAAACATTAGCCATAAGCACTTAAGAATTCAATTCCAAGCTATCGCTTTATTTACAGAAATTCGGGCAGCATTTCCCCTGTAAA
Organism: Lycium ferocissimum; assembly: GCF_029784015.1. Taxonomy (NCBI): domain Eukaryota; kingdom Viridiplantae; phylum Streptophyta; class Magnoliopsida; order Solanales; family Solanaceae; genus Lycium; species Lycium ferocissimum. The sequence continues at coordinate 50,379 of NW_026713153.1, forward strand.
TTCAACATCCCCGAGAATTCAACTCGGCCAAATATTCAACAACAATGCCAACAACCATATTAACAACATCACTAATCAATTCGAAACGCATTATAACATTAGTAACTCCTTTCTACATAATTCGACGGCATTCCATAACATGCAATTCAACCACATACTTTCAAGCTAACATCAACGCTCACACACGATTTTATCTTCAACTTAATTTATTAAACCTTTATTTACATCATAGAATCCACAACACAACAACCAAAAATACTAAATAAAATTTAGTTCATTCCTTGTCACAAAACATCCCATACTCGCGGCTCAACATCAACATACAAAGTTTCATGAATTTCATCCATTTCTACACACTATTCCCTCCGTTCTAATCCGTTAAAACTACCGAATAAACTTGTTAACAATGAAAAGAACCTTAATCTTACCTTAAGTGTGCAGCCACCACGTCCACCCTCTTCTTCTTGGTTGATTTTTAGCTCAAATTGAAGGCAACGCGACGTACGACACTTTTCTCTTCATGGGCTTCGAATTCGGGGGCGCGGATTTTGGTCAAAATTAATTTTTCTCTCTAGGCTCTCCTCTCTCTTTTCTCCAGAATTTTCCTGGGTGTTTTGGTATGAAAAAATGAGGAGAAAAGGCTGATATTTCATTTAAAGGTGTGGGTAATGGGCACGACCCGGTTGGGCTCGGGTTGGGCACAGCCCTTGACCTTGCACTTGTAAAACATTCATATCTCCTTATCCCGATGTCTCCTGTGAACCACGACCTATGGTTGGAAATCTATTTCAATTATCTACAACTTTTATTCTGGGAGTTTTTTCCCAAATTCCAAACTCATAATACCCGTTTTGGCCCCTCGAAGTGAGATCACCCGAAGACGTTTTCTTAAATCGCCTTTTGGAGGAGCTTACACTCGTTACAGCTTATGGGTCCTTCTTAGGACTTGCTCAACTTCACATGTACCACTCATATATCTCTTCATATGTCCTTTATAAAATCCCGACATGTGAGTTCCACTTAACACACGGCCAGCTTTGGCCTTTTCATGAAAATTTTATTTTCAACTTCTAGCCCCAATAATTTCCGCAATATTCCATACCAATAAAATTCATAAGAACTTGTGCATTAAATAAAATCGGAGGTCAAAAGTCTCAACCTCGTATCCCGAACTAGTCTTGTCCTTAACTTATCATGGTTAGCTCGGATTATCCCAACGTACAAAATACGGGATATAACATCCTTCCCCTTTTGAACATTCGTGTCGAATATTCGACTAATATCGTGGAGTGCTTATAGGATCTGAGGTTTCCTTTTATTACTATAACATCTCTCGTCTACCAATCATATTTCTTAACTCCCTCTCTTTACGAATAGTGTAAGAAGGTCAATCCTTTTTTAGTTAAACTTTTCCTTCTTGCAATTCCCTTTACTTAACTTGTAACATTCTGGCATATTATCTTGTAATAAGGCCTTAATCTATTGACTCAAACCCTTCCATTGTCCCTTTGTCGAATCTCATTACTCAACTTTCCGGCCACATCATTATTCTCTTTACGAATATGCAAAGGTGCTAAAATTAGTCCGCAAATACATCTAGCATGTCGCTAATCTTTATGTTTTACTTTGTCTTCGCTTCTCTTATCTACGACGGTATCGGAATAGACCTTTGGTTCAACCATAGCCATATACAAAGGTTTGTCCTAGTACTAATCCCATTTCGGTAATTTCAACTTAAACCATCTTACATATTTCCTCAATGCACCCAAAAATCTCGTAACTATATTGTTATTACTAGATCCAAACTTTTCTCATTAAGTATTCGCTTACCTCCTTAGCATATAAATATCCATAGGTAACATTGCTCTTGTGACACCGCATAAAGTATATTCAATCTTAGTCACGATCTTTCCTTCTCATTCATGCTATTTCACATTGGCCTCCCTCCGTAAAGATATTCGCCCAGGTAACATATCTTGTCATACTCTTTTCCTTTCTTTTCTCACTTTCTACTATGTGAGGTTTGCTATCTTTTTGCCTTGCTACTTATAGGTCGCAGTATCATTAGCGAACAACTCTATTGCCCACATCTTAGCCTACAATCCGGCGGTTACCTTTCACAATGCCTCTGTAAGTTACTCGTTATCGTCCTTTTGTCGTATTCTCCTTTAAGCTTCCACTTTCGATGTTATATCATTAAGATCTCTACAATTAATTCTCGCCGCTATCCTCACTACCATCCTAGCTTCTACCCCTTTATTCTTGGACCTTACTAAATTATCTTACTAACTTGTCTCGGCAAGGAATCTTACCTGTAGCCCGAGCACCCGTATCAAATACATTGTAGTGTTGATTGTCTCCATCTTGCACTTGCATCTCTCGCATCCGCTTACCCCCTTTAAGGGTGTACTTATACCATTATCCAATTATACTTGCCCTATGTCCGTATTCCCGCTTAATTAGGCGGCACTTTTATTCCCGACATTTTGATTCCTTGCCATTCATCTACTCACTTTCTTTCTTTTCCAAATATCATCGTATTAGAACTCTTCAAGCGAGTTTAGCGGTGAAAACAAAATCAGCTTGCCTTGTAACATTTTGGGCCATTATATTTTCTTTTCACTTGAACTTCGTTACCTCCGTCCGATTAATGTCTTCCATATGCCGCCACGTTGATTGCTGGAATACATATATCCACTGGTATGGCCATGTACGGGATATCACAGACACACCTCTATATATACATGGTTACTAGCATCTCATTTACAAAATATTCCCACACGCTACTCAAACTCACCCTAATTCTAAAACTGTGATGCACTTCCTTTCTTTTCACCGGTCTAATCCGCCCCGTTCTACGCGACCTCTTAAGGTTTACGCCCACCTCCGTACTTTAATTCTCCTTAGATTACTCTAGCTTCTCATTTGCTTCTTACGTCTGAATTTGTAAGACTTTCAGAAAACTTCCCGCGGGGTCACCCATCCCGAAATTGCTCTCACTCAAAGACGCTTAACTTTGGAACTCCGATGAAATACGATGCTTTAATGTCGATATGATCGCGTCCACTTCATCGCACGACCTTGACATAATGAGTAAGTTGAAGCCTCTACGTATTTCAACACACTCTCATAACACAATTACTATTTTAGCCCTCCTTTGGTCCTCAGTATTCGCTTTTCACCTGTGGAGGTGATTGCTTTTCGTCCTGAACTTCCAGATCCCCGATGGCGATGAACTCACTTTGATCGTCCTTACTTATAAATACTTGGTTATCGGCCTTTAGATTTCTGCTCTCATTTTACCTCGTTCCTCCCCCTTTCTATAACCGAGTCTTTCCCAGTCCCGTCACTTATAGTATTCGTGTCCTTGGCTACACATGTCCTGATCTATTACTACGCTGTTGCCTCGCTTTCTTCTTATTTCCTTCTTCCAGTTTCCTTTTCTTTTCTTACATTCGCTATCATTTCCGTTATTATATGACCCTTATTCCAAACTTCCCCTACAGATCTTGATAGGCCTTCCTTATTCGTTCTATAGCTTGTTTTTCCGTTTCACACTTGCCTTTATATTCTAGCTACATAGATCACATCACGGTGTACTTTCTTGCTAGGCTTTACTTATTTTCACAACAATCCTCGTTATACTTACATTATATCTCATTCGTGATCAATCCTATATGATAATACTTCTTAACCCTCTTTCCTTTCTGATCAACTTTATCTTTAATATTTTCCAATCTGTCTTATCAATACGTTCATATCCATCACGATTCTTTTCCTCCGTACCCTTGTCTTACTCATACTATTACCCCCTTTTTTTTCATAAGCTCGTCATATTTTTTTTCCCTGCTCATCGGTTCAGTCGGTACCTTAATATAACTCTCTATCAAGGTTTGTCAGCCTTTTCTAAATCGTCTCTTAGTATCACAAGCCCTTTCCAATTTCTTTTTTTACCACATCGATATCGTCCTTCTAATTATTATTACCATCGATTCAACAGTTAACTTATTTCTCAAGGTCAGCCGTACTTGCAACTTAGTCAAATCTTATCATTACTATTAGTACGACCTTTCAAGTCGTATTACAAACCTATATCTCATTCTTTCTTTATTTCTGGGAAAATTCCGGCAGAGTTTCCTCTATACTTCTTACTATCTCCAAACCTCGCACGCAGAAATACTCGTCGCGTCTTACAAAATGGCCAACACATATATACATATCATATCATATCACACCACTGCGGGGCTCCTAATATCAACAACAAGATTTAAAAATAATGAACATACCTTGTATGCCCGGCTCAATCGGCACCACACTTTCTTGTTTACTTTCCCTTTTAACCTTCAACTTGTATTTCAATCATACTTCCATATCTTACCCAACACATATCTTTTAGAATTTTGCCCCGCGTGCCTTGTAACGTCCAATATCACTAGTCGCTTCTTCTCGTCAATGCCATTCTTTTGCTGCAATCAAAGGTTAGTGCGCAAGAAATCTCATTTCCTATGACTTGGCTCTATGGTACGATCTAAGATGGGAAAGGGGAGTAACCACCCTAGATGCCCCGTAGCCTCCTGTTTATAAATGTGGCGCGCTTCACACCATAAACAGGACTCTACCGGACACGACTTTGCAGACAACCCCTAGGACGAACCGCTCTGATACCAATTTGTCACACCTAATTTACGTTAGTGGCGTGATAGGCCACCGACCCTTGTTGGGGCCGAGCGAACCAGCCCCGACTCTCGTAATACTCGTACTCATGCTGGGCCCTCAAATCATGACATAAATGTATATTGAAAGCTTTTCGAAGAACAATATGCTTTTCATCTTTACCAAATCAAATAAAATCTGTAACATACGAAACTTGTAACACAAAGCAAAATAATACATCGGCTTACATGGCCGCTTACAAAACTGACATCTTATATGTTATATCCCGTATTTCGTACATTGGGGTAATCCGGTTTAACTATGATAAGTTAGGGACAAAACCATTCCGGGATGCGAGGTCGAGATTTTTGACCTTCGATTTTATTTTGAGACGTAAGTTGTTCATGAATTTGTTTGCATGGGACATTTAGGAAAATTTGAGACCAAAAGTGATATAATTGGAAGTTGAAAATCATGCAATTTTTGGCCTTGTAGCCGTGTGGACTTGAGTTGGTCCCACCTATTTTTGTGTCCAATTTTAATTGCTCCAACACATGAGTGTGGGCCATGAACACATGTACAACTCTTGTGGAAGCTTAAAAGATGACTTCTAAGTCATCTTTCCTCATTCTCAACACTTAGAAAAAAAAGACTAGAAGTAGGAGAGCCAAGAGAGGCTCTCGGCCAAGAGAGCCAAAAATTGAAGTTCAATTCAAGCCATCCCAAAATTATTTCGTTGATGCAAATCCCCTTTAATTTGAGGTCCCTAAGTAACGTGGAAGTGTTGTTCGGGTCATCCAACCATTCGTTGTGTCAATTGCAAACCCTAGGCAAATTGTGGAGTTGAAGAAGAAAGGTGAAGTTTATTATGTTTTATGTGTTATAAAAGGGTTTTGCATTTGTAGTATGTTAAAATGGATGAAAATCATGAAAAAATGGCATGTTGGAAGTGGGTCGTCCCTATGGGGTGTTGGGGGGTGTGAGGGGGGTATGTTGTGTTGTGTTGAGGTGATGAATTGATCTTTTTGTAGCATTTTCAATTGTTGTAGTGTGTAGAATGGATGAGAATCCTTATATGTGGGGATAGCCGAGTATGGGGCTATTATATTTTTAAAGAACCATTTAAAATCGCTTAATGTTTTAGTCGTCGTCGTTATTGGGAAATTTTATGTTGGAAATTTTTTTTAATGACTCAAGATTGATGTTGTAATTGTATGGGTTTTTTTGGGAGAATCACG
>NW_026713154.1:0-51538 GCF_029784015.1 Lycium ferocissimum
CGCCATGAATTGTAATATACGTAAATTTGATACGCCACCTCGTTTGACTCGGGTGGGCCCACTATTCCCGAATTTTCTCCTATTGTTCCATTTAGCTTACTTTTATTCTATAATGTAAGGAAACTTTTGGACATCTTTTTGACTACTAAATAAGAATTGTTTTAATTAAACCCTTAACCCCAATGCATGATTTTCTTTTTAAAAATTTACAAATGTTTTCCAAAATATTCTTTTCTTCAAAAACCGCTTTTTCAATATTGCAAGCCTTAATGACTAAGACGACGACTATGACTCTATGATGAAAAAAATGATGATTCTACGATTAAAGGTCCCAAGTCTATGATTCCGGTGCTTAGAGACGTGAACGTTAAACTATTTCTTGAATCCTCGGCTCTACTCATGAATAGTGCTTTCCTTTAAAGATTCTAAGTACACAAACGATGTCCTATGGTCCTATGTTATACCTTCTCTTGATATTGCTCTCCACTAATGGTCTCGCCTTATATTAATCATCCGCTTCAAGGTGAGATAAGCGCCCTTAATTACTCTATAATATAATCGGAGGTTCCCGACCTTACGTCACTCCGATGGATACGATTTTCTTGGGCTCCCCTCGTGCTATGATATATATATATATATATGTATAAAAATGTATTTGGGGAAAAGCGGGAAAAAGAGCGACGCTATAGTCTTTGGGTTACTCACGGTGCATGTATCCGTACTTGACTTGATATCATCCCGGACGCGGGATGCCCGGACGCGGGAATTATACTATGTGGGCGAGCCGATATATTCGGTACTATGATATACTATGCTATGCTATGATACTATGATATACTATGCTATGCTATGATACTATGATATACTATGCTATCTTTGTGACACCATGACATACTATGCTATGCTATGATACATTATGATACGATGTAAATTCTACTTTCTATGCCTATGAAAAGAAATGCTTTGTTTCCAAAAAGACAACAAGCATGCATGATATCCGATCTCGAAAGGGTGTTCCTATACACGGGTTATTTTCTTGATCTCCGATACGATGTCTGTTTTATTCACCTTTATATTCCTTACTATGTTATTATTCATGTCTTACATACTCGGTACATTGCTCGTACTGACCCCCTCTTCTTCGGGGGGCTGCGTTTCATGCCGCGCGGTACACCCGACGACGCGAAGTTAGCATAGAAGATGTTCGGCGAAGTTGGCGAACTCCGTTTGCTCTGGAGTGTAGCCGAGTCAGCGCGCACGTGCTATGATATCTGATTACAGTTAGAGACTTTGCAGACAGAGTCGTGGGTCTAAGGTGTCAGTTTCAAAAAGAGTTTCACCGGTTGACGTGTTTTATTATACAGAGCCCTCATATTTTCAAGCTGTATTTACTTTGAGAAATGACAAAAAGATTTTCAACAAGAAAAAAAAATTACTATGTATTTTACTTCGTTTCGTCTTAAGAATCCAAGAGTTCATATAGGTAATAAGAGTTAGCGGGTTCGCTCGGCTCCGTACACGGGGTCGGGTGCCCATCACACCCTAGTGAAGTCGGGGTGTGACACCCTTGTAGGGCCCTTTATTTTCAGATAATATTTTATTTGGTTTGCCTTGTTGGCTTGGATGTTTTGGGGACAATTTCTGTTGGTTTGCTTTTTGTTGGATCTTAGTGGTTTGGTCCTTTTTTTTAGGCAATTTCTTTTTGTTTTTTAGGATAATTTGGGTTGCAGTAAGCTGTCTTTGATGATTTCTCGCCTTTGTCGGGCTTATTTTATGTGGCTGCTGTTAGTAGATTTTTTTGTTGTGCATGCTGCTTTTGGCTGAATTCAGAACAGGTAAAGTAATGGAACAGGGGAGTTCAGGTCTCTCAGACCGCTATAGCGGTCCCACTTTCGCCGAGATGGGACCGCCACGACAGTCATGAGGCACCTTTGGGTATACCGCTATAGCAGTAGATAAGCCGCCATAACGGTGCTATCACAGCGGCTGAGGGACCACTGTTGCGGTACCACTGAATAGCTACATCCAACATTCTTCGACAATTTGCACTCCCGGAGTAAACCAATTTGGAACAACAACATATCACACTTTCCTGCGTAGATACTAATTGGAATCGTCTAGATACCAATTGGGCTGACCGAGATACCAATTTAACCGAAGTAGCACGATTTGAAAGAAAGAAGGAAATTTCCTAAATGCCCTATAGCCTCCCGTGGATGGGCACGAACATCTACATACCATTCCACGAGACTCTACTAGACATTGCTCTTGTACTCGTGAGGCCGGTAACCTAGGCTCTGATACCAACTTGTCACAATCCAATTTAGTATCGCGCGATCACCTACCTTTTCCTCCTCGGTAGGCTAGCCCTCAATTCAATAATACTTCAATCAATAAAGACAATTTGACAAATCAGATAATTAAGTACAATTAATCAGCGGAAATCAATTCATTTAATAACTCAAGATTGAAAACGATTGCAACAGTTAAATAATTACAGACTCATTCCGACTCCCCACGACCTAGCCTAGACTAGTACAAGAGCGACTAATGATCCAGATTACTATAACATTCTAAGACTCAACCTCCATCCCGGAATGAAGTGGGAGGAGGCCTTCAAGATAGGCATCGCGCATTTCCGAACATGTCACAATGAATAACCTGAAAACACTCTACACCCCAAAAAGGGTGTAGCAAGAGCAGTATCAGTACAATCAACGAGTACTGAGTAAGTATCATAGGCCGATAATGGTTAGAAACACATATCAGTAAAAGAATTCAAAAATAAGCAGGATAAGCAACTAGATAAAACTATACATCTATTTATCGCACACTATAATATCAACTCTTATCCTACATTCTTTAATAAGACAAACATATAATCGATCCTACGAGTGATCTAAGAGATAAATCAATAGGTATAAGGCAATCAAAACATAATCAAGTAATCGTCATCGCCTAAGTAGCACATCTAATCCCAATTATACCAAGTCCCGATAGGTCCAATCCGAATCCAACATTACAAGTACAACACCAAGTCATCTCAATATAAACCACTATGCAATGCAATGCAACAATGTATATATGCAATGTAATGCCATGCAAATGCTGGGTACACATGTACTCCGGACGGAAATATTGACATCTCGGTAGCACAACCCAAGGTGACTCGCGAAGTCTAAGTGCCACACATCCCGAATCTTTTCCCAACAGACAGATGGGATCCCATATCTTTACCCACGGGGGGTTCTCACCGGCACCACCCTGGGGGACCCGCAGAGTCTATGCACTCACTCAATCTATGATTCCGGAATGAACATCGGATATCGAACACTCACGTCACTCAAGTAAAAATCAAGCCCAGCTCATCACAGTATTTCATCTAGTATCAGCAGTATCTCAACAGTATATCATGGAGAATGAGAGTGCGTGCAATGCATGTATCATCATCAATAATCATGCTCAATATCACAAGTACCAACAATGGGCATGCCAATCAATATATTCGAATCACAAGTACCAGCAATGGGTACGCCAACAATATATTAGAGTCACAAGTACCAACAATGGGTACGCCAACAACATCGTAATCAAGATGGAAAAACAGAATCCAATACCTACCAACAACAAATGGCATTAAGCCAACACACTAGAACAATCAATTCACAACACAACATTACCACTTTCCCTATCAAACATTCCTATATGATAAATCATCTTTTACTTACAAGACATAATTACTACTAGTCTAGAATTAATTTACTATCATTGATGTATTTTGTATTTCCAATTTTCAACTAGATTCACTATTAATAACACAGCACAATTAATCGCTTATCATGAAAATTCTCATCGTGAGACATAGAAAATAAGTACCACCCACTACTTCTAAGTAACATAAAATCCATCGATACTCAAGAAAACCACATCAAGAATCCTAAAGAATCTATTGGCCACAAGCCCGAACATACAAATCACATAACAATACCATCCAATGATTCCATCCCAAATCTCTAATTCCAACATATGCATTCTCCGTTCCTTATACTACATGAATATGGAAAACTAACCGGAGTCAACCGGAAGGAAAGCCGTAACCTACCTCAAGGACGAGCGGGTGCCACGAACATTGGTTGATTCTTCAATTCGATCATCACGTCGTAATCCAAACGAAAGAACTTTGAGACAAACATGAGAGCCAAGAATGGTAATCATCATTAGAATTCTTATAAGAGATTTCGGGTTAATAAGGAAGATTTGGGAACTCAGCCTACCTCTAGTAACTTCACTAGGCGATTTGTCAATCTCTTTCCATGAATAAAGTCAACTATGATAAGACATTAGCTAGGTAAAGTTACCATTTTTAGATCTATCCTTTAAAGGTCCATTTTCAAGATTCATAAGGAGGCCCATTTATAATCTTGTAAGGAAATGAGAAACTAAGTTAGTAATTATCCTAGGGTGATGAACTAGAGAGTATAATTCAATCAAATCCATATTAAGAACAACTAGCCAATCATCTCTTTAAATTTAGGAATTTGAGATACCCATTTTTGTGATTCTAAATGAGGAATTTTTAATGAGGATCACTAATGTGAAGAATGAATGGATAAAGCTAGAAGGATTACCTTTCCCAAGGAAATATCATTTTTGGCTAACTAATTGCTCCAAAGGCGGCTGGACTATTTAGGGTTTGGAAAAATGAGGTCAAATCCCGAAATGAGGGCGGCTGAGTGGCCACTATGGCGTCCCACTAGCCAAGTGCTCTGACCGCAATGGCAGCTCTCCACCGCTCTTCTTTGCTGCCTCTGTGGTGGCCCACGTTTCAAATTCTCACGTGTTGCGCACAACAATTTTTAAATTACTTAGCGATTTGCGGAATATAACTGAACGAAGACATTTTTAAGGCTTCAGAGTTGTGAGTTTTCTCGAATTTCACAGCAACGAAGAAACGGGTTGTTACAAATGTATCGGCGATCTTTGAGCTCGGTCGCTCCAAAAGAAAAAACAAAGAAACCCCTAGGAAGCCTCAGAGATAGGACTTCACAAAAGACGCAAGCATTGCTGCACACCCAACTGGGGCAGAATTTTGAGAAAATCTCAAAATTAGAGCCATCAATCCACTACAATGTGTCAGCGAACGCAGAGTTTCAGAATGAGGCAGAAATTTTGAGAGGCTCTCAAAATTTCTCATTTATTCAACATTGTAAACTGGGGTAAAAATTTTGAGAAGACCTCAAAATTTCCCGTAACTCGAAAGATTCTATTACACCCCGCACTTCCAGAGCAAGAGTACGTCATGTATTTCACCGTATTAATTTAGTATCGGAGATGGTCCGTGAAGTTTTAAAAGGTACAAGCCATGGAAAGTACGTAACAATGAAGTAAAGGATGAATTATGATCTCGTAAGTTATAATCGGGAAGGACAACCTTGAAACCAAAGGACATAACCCTTATCAAGTATAATTAATGATACATATCATGTATGGGATGTTTCGGAAGAATCCTGGACCATGCAAATCGAAGAAAATAAGTTTGTCGAAAATTTGAAAAAATTTGGCAGAATTTTAGACCGAAATTTTGGGTCAACTTCAGAGAGGTATATTTCCTTGTATATCAGGAGTTTTGAGGTGTTTCAAGAGCCTAAAATGAATTCATCGAGTGTAGTTTCCAACATAACAAACTGTTTGTCAATACTACATCGGAGTAGGGGGTTATGGGCATTTTAAAACGGATTGCCAAAAGCCCGTGAACCTACGCGGAAATTCTAGAAGCCACTTAAAAAGGCCCACCAATTTCGGCCCATTAGCCCAAACCGAATCGGACTACTATATGTACCCCTTAAGTCACCTAATTCACCTCATTTTTCACTATTTCTCATCTCCACACTTCTCTAGAAGCTCCCACAACATTCATCCAATATTCTTACACCAAGATATAGCAAATTTAGGAGTTCCTACATTAAATTAAGCTCGGGTTTGTAAGATTAACAACGAATCTCGATGAGTCAAAGAAGGGCCACGACTTTGGGGCTCATTGTTTCACCAAAACTGAACCTTCTAGACCCTATAAGCTCTCTCCAACACTCCAAACCATTCCAAATCAAATCAAGAGAAGATCAAGCCATAAAATCCTTAAATAGTTCATGGAAGGAGCTTGTTCATACTTCTAATTGAAGTTGTAGCGGATAAGCTTTAGGGTGAATTGTGTGAGGTGAAGTTCTTCAAGTTATAAGGTATGTTTTTCATCTTGAGTTTGATATTAAATTGTTTCTTTTGAATATTTTAATGGTTTAAAATAAGGGAAAACATGGCGTAAAGGTCGTAGATAGATATATTGATGTTGTTGGCTTATGGACTGATTTTCGAAGTAAGTTTCGGACGGATTTGTATACGTTTGTCATGTAGTATCTTGATTACGTTATGGTTGATGTTGTTAATGATGTTTGGGAGTTGTTTTGCAATTTGGAGGAAGTAGATAATACAAGGGAGATGTTTCCTGAATTTCGACAGATTCTAAGGGGATTTAATTTGAAGGCTTAAGACAAGCATATGACGATAAGCCTAATAATAGTATGCATTCTCTTGGATGTAGATTTACAAGCTTGGGAGGATAAGAGTTAAGTAGTTAAGGAGACCAAAAAGGTAGGTTAAGGCTAATTCCTTTCTTTCTAAAGGCATGATTCCCTTCTTATGCACCCATACATGTTTTCCATAACATCCTTATTCCCAATAAGCTAGAAGTTCATGATTCTCAAAGTTCTTATGATGCTAAAGATAAATATTTTCTATGATGATGATGATCCCATTCTAGAGATTCCAAAGCTTATGGATTTGATGCTATTATGAGATTATTGAGCTTATTTCATGATTTTCTTGATTTTATTCATTGTTGTTGATATCACCTTATGATAATTGTTCCTTCAAGGTGAGATATAGCGATGATGATTTTTCCATAACATAAATCGGAGGTTACCAACCTTACGTCACTCGGATAAAGTGGTAACTTTTATTTAGGCACTCATGCATCTTTGGCGAGGCATTATATGCGCATAACCACCTGATCAATTGGCATATTATGATATCGTCCCGGACGCGGGATATATGGCGTAAATGGATTGGGCCGTTCGTTATGCGACAACATATAATATAGTTATGGATCGGGCTGCATGTTCTGCAACACTATTATGCTATATATGTATGAAAATTGGTTTTTTTTTAAAGAAAGCTAAGCATGCATGATATTCGCCTTAAGAGGCAATCAGATGTACAAGTTATCCTTATCTCATGTTATGTTCCATATTTCTTATTATGTTGTTATTCATTCCTTACATACTCAGTACACTATTCGTACTGATGTCCTTTCTTGTGGACACTGCGCTCATGCCCACAGGTAGGCAGGGAGACAGATCAAATCCGTAGGTGCTTTATCAGCGGATTTTGAGGAGCACTCCACTTACTTTGGAGCTGCAGTCTATTTGGTATTAGTCTTTGTGGTCACTTGTATTCTATGTAGAGGCTCGTAGACATTGGGCATAGTTAGAAGTGTCATAACCCTACCGGTTCATATTGTTGTATGATATTTTGGCAACCTTGTTGACTTGTGATGATGAGTATAATTGTTGAGGATTATATAGAAATGTGTCATTATCTTGTGGCATATGCCCTTACAGACCATGATACCCATGAGCTATCTTTGTTGTTCACCTAGAGATCATTATGAGATGCATGTTCAGAGGTGCTCGGTAGGTTAGTTCCGGGTGTCCGTCATGGCCCTCTGGTTGGGTCGTGACAAATTCGACACGGGAGTTCCTCGATCAAGATTCAAATTGGGGCAGAATTTTTGAGAAAAGGTCTCAAAAATTCGGCACGACGAAAGCAAAGAACCCTTGTCATGAAAGAAGGGAGCTCCCATTCAGAGCACATGTCATGACAATTAATCTTACCGCTTTCAAAATAATGCATTTATTTCCCTACAAATTAGATACCTTTATGGTAACTTTGCAAAATGATTTTCTGCATAGTGAAAATAAATTTGTCTTTCAAATACCGGAGCCGAGGGGGTTTCGAGTCCAGGAACCTGAAGATGCGACAGCGCCGGCGACACGAATCAACTTTAAATAAGGAAAAACTAATCCATTTCTGATGCAGGTCCCCAGGACGTCGGAAGACGATCCTTTTTATAAATTTGCTTTATGTGCAGGAAGCGGTTCGCCAAAGAAGATCAAGACCACTGCTGGGATCAGGATTTCATAATATATATCCAGCCACGAGGGCTATAGGGTTTTGAATACCACCAAGGACAAAATATCTAGCCACAAGGGCTAGAAAAGATCGAAATACCATAAAGGTTAAATATCTAGCCACAAGAGCTATGTAGGATCTAAATGCCACAAGGGCAAACACCTGGCCATAAGGGCTTACAAAGAAAAAAGGAAAATGGGAAAAATCACCGGACAATGGGGGTCGTAGTAAAACAATACGGCATACCTGACCAAGAGGGTCACAACTGGCATAAAGGACGAAAGAAAGACGATTTAGCCAAAGGGGCCATATCTGTCATTTGCATCACTTCTTCTTATTTTCCAAGAGGGCCATTGATATTTATTTTCCTGCTGCCAAGAGGGCCATCACTTCGTCTTATTTTCCAAGAGGGCCATTGCATATCTATTTTCCTGTTGCCAAGAGGGCCATTCATACGAACATGCCAAGAGGGCCATTCATACAAACATTCCAAGAGGGATATTCATACGAACATGTCAAGAGGGCCATTCATACAAGCACGCCAAGAGGGCCATGCATATAAACTACCGGATATAGCAAGATGACAAAGAGATGTAAAATCGGTCATGAGACGGCAGTACTCGCCCCAAAAGACAAAGCGATGTAAAACCGGTCATGAGACCGCAGTATTCGCCCCAAAAGACAAAGCGACGTAATAATGGTCATGAGACCGCAATATTCCCCCAAAAAATACAAATCAATGTAAAACCGGTCATAAGACCGCAGTATTTGCCCAAAAAGACAAGACGATGTAAAACCGGTCAAGAGAGCACAGTACTTGCTCAAAAAGACAAGACGATGTAAACCCGATCGGATGACCGCAGTATTCGTCACCTAAAAATCAACGTTGCTCAGTAGATGGAAGTAGATTTGTAGCCAGCAAACAGAGCAGGATGATCAAGTCAAATCCATATAGATTGCGGAGCAAACGTGAAACTTTTTCTTACGCAGCCGGTCGAGATAAAGTGCCCATGAGAGTCAAGCTCTCCGGCCAGGACTTGGAAGATCACTCCTCACCATGCTCAACCACACAAGATTGCTTATTTGCTTATTTGCTTATGTGCCTTACTTGTTTTTATTATTCCGCTACTGTTCGGACACACAAAGGCACTCCCACATAAAGGATAACCTTTTTCCTCCGATCGAGTCGAACTACAAGTGACTTGATTTCTGAGAATAGGGATGTGTAGGCAGACTCAATGCCAGAGAGTCAGTCACAACTCCAACCAATCACTCCAAATTTCCCAGTTTAATAACCCGAAAAATTTGAGATTTCTTTAAATTTGCATTTAGAAGTCATAATTAAGTCGAACTACAAATGGCCTGAATTCTCATAAAACCTAGATATGTAGGAAACCCAGAAACCAAGGTCCGGCCCTATATTTTGAAAATTGCATGAAAATGAGAGGTGATATAAGTTGGGTCAGTCAAAAATCAAGGTTAGTCAAATTTCGTTGCTCAGGGATGGTCCCGCCATCCCCGAACACCGAAGGGGCAGTTGTTGACACCTAATTTTTGACCTTCCATAATTTTCTTTAATTACTCATAGTCCTTGAATATTAAACAGAGTGAAATATGTTTTTAAAAATTATTTAGCTAATATTTTACCTATTTTGTTTGATAAAATAATTTCTATAACATTATAAATTAATTTAAGTATTTTCACAATTATAATACTTTTGCTAAATTAGCCAGAAGAGAGGATAATTTTCCATGATTATTCACTTAATTGTCCAAATTGTTAAAATGTCAATTTGCAAAGTGTTTTACTTTGTTTAATAAAGGGAATATGTTTAACTAAGTAAATTAACCATTGTTACCCCTCATCTCTTATTTAATCTAATTGTCTAAATTTTATCATAATTAATTAACTTTTAATTGTAACTTATTTTTGAAAATTGCCATTAAGCGGCTGTAATTAAAATAATTAGTTATTAGCCAATTATGGCAATAATTTGAACTAGCCAAATTTATTTAAGGTCTTTTGACAAAATTTATTTATTTTTATTATTATTTTCTTTTAAATTTGACCAATTAGTTTAAATAGGGTCTTATTTTAAATATCCAATTAGTGGACATCATTTTAAAGTTGGGCTATTTGTTAAAATCTGCATTTTTTGCCCCACCCATGTATACATGAATATACCCGATTATACACATATACCCATGTATATCATGTATACATACACAACAAATCAGTTTTTTTAAAACACATTGAGCCGAGTTCAGCCAAACATGGACCAGATCCGGCCCAAGGCAGGCTTAAAGAGTAACCCCCCTTTCACTTAATCATTTTCCTTCACCAAATGACTCTTAAGCGTGAAAGGGTTTCCTCTTGAGGAAACCCTAGCGCCGCCAGGCTTTTTCTCTCCTCTCTCCTCGTCATCTTTGCCTCTAATGGCAAAAGCTCAGACAAGAGAAGCCTTACACAGTCCTTGCAAGGTCAAGAAGGGAAAATAATTAATTTATCCCCCATTTTTCACCAAACTCAACCCAAACAGGTTGTAAGTAATTTTTGCCTTTTGCTTTTATTCAAATTAATGGTCAAAAAACTCTGATTTTCTTTAATGGATTTGTTGTATTAGGATTTGAATACACAAATCTCATTGGTTCAAAGTGGACCATGTTGACTGATTTCGTTGGGCTGAAATCTGACCCTTCATTTGTTTCTTGCATTTGATCCTAGTCCTATGATGCCATGATGAGAGGAGGAAACCCCTAAATGGGGAGTTATCCCACATCGGTTGGACCTAGGGTTTGGGGGTTTTCTATTTAAGGGGCTCCTATTTCTCTGTTATTGAACAAGTTTTGAATATATTGAGATTCGATACTCACCAAAAACTCGAAAAAAATCCTGATATTTCAAAAATATTGGAAATCCTTAATTTCTTCTGAGTTTAAGTAAAGTTTTAAAAAGTTTATTCCTCCTGTTCTTTTGGGGTTTGTGTGTTGGTTGAGTTTGAGGAGGGAGTTAAAAATCTTCCAAGTTAAAATTTTAACCAAAGGCTGCTCGCAAAGAAGGTAGCTCCTCCTCCTCTCCTTCTCCTCCTTCTTCTTCTGCTCCTGCTCCTCCTTCTTCTTCTGCTCCTGCTCCTTCTTCTTCTTCTCCTTCTTCTTCTTCTTCTTCTCCTTCTTCTTCTTCTTCTTCTTCCTCTTCTTCTTCTTCTCCCCCCTTAGTTGCTATGTATTGGTTTATTGCTTCTCTTTTATATGATTTGTGTGCTTAAATTAAGCAGTTCAACATGTTTGTATACGTTAAGTTAGACTAGTTTAAATTGAGTTTATTGCTTCTCCTTTCATATGATTTGTGTGCTTAAATTAAGCAGTTCAACATGTTTGTATACGTTAAGTTAGACTAGTTTAAATTGTTTAGATATGTAAGTTATATCTTGCTTAGATTAGGTTTAGGTAGAAATAAATAGGCTTATGTGAATCTAGCTTAGCTGCTTATTTGAGCTTGATAATGAGGAAGGTTTAGATCAAGTTTGGTTTAGTTAAAAATAAGTAAAATATGCTAATCTTAGTTTTGATGATATGTTTAGCCTTAGACAAAACAGGCCTCATAGACTAATTTGATTCAACTTGCTTACTTCAAAAAAATGGGATCCTTATGTGTTGATTCTAACACAATAAATATAATGTTTAAGTATTACTTTAATCAAAATGTGGATTCACTAATCATGTTGTGTGTCATTATAGCTTACTTTGACTTATGTTACATCTCGGAGATTTCGGACTGTTGCATTGTGAGTAGACTAATGCGAACTCATGGTGAATATGAAGTCCTTACGAGATTAAGGAAAGTCTTAGATAGCTTAAAGTGAGTACCATAAGATTTTGAGGTCATGTGAATATGTGAAATTAAGTTCGTTGAAGGAAGTGAAATGTAAGTCATGTTTGGAAAGGTTTTCTCTATAATTGAGCTAATATTTATTTGGTAGTGTCTGGAGGGGCTGCTATAGGGCCTATTGCATGGTAAATGAAGTGTTATATATGTGCTAAGAAGGTTCCACAAGGATTGGAGGTCAAACGAATCAACGAAAACAATTTTGGAAAAAAAGTGAGTTATATGACCACTTATACGGTCCGTATAACTTTATATGGTCCGTATAACAGTTACAGTGAAGGGTCATCACAGATGATATTATACGGTCACTTATACGAACTGTATAAAATTATACGGACCGTATAAGTTTCCGTATAAATCTCATCGTGCAGCTTTATTTTCTTGTTATAAATAGATGACCGAAGTTCTATTTTTCATTTTCCATCTTCTCTACAACTATTGAGATCTCTAGAATATTTCACACACCATATCAACACAAATCCAAGAGAAATCAAAAATCAAATAGCAACAATCAAGATATCCATGTTTTGGAAGACTTGCTAGGGTTAGTAGACTTCAAGAACTTCTTGGGTATTGAAGCTAGGGTTTTCATACAAGTTGATAACTTGCTCCAAAGCTCATTCTTATGAGATAAAAGGTTAGTTTTCATGCTTATTTCATGTTATTAAGAATGCTTAGTAGTTGAATAACTTGGGTGAAAGGAGGAAGTAGAAGATGAGGCCCAAATGTGGATTTCATGATGTTTTTGAGTAGTAAATTAACTTGAGTCATGATTCTTAGTATGCTATGGATATAATCTTGTTATGAAGGGTCTTAATGGTGACAAGGAAGTGTTGTATAAAATTGTGTAAAGGGGTGGTGTGAAGTTGTTGATATAAGTTGAATATGAGAATGAATTTTGAGACGTAATTGAATATGATTAGTTGAGTATGATTTTGTGGATGTTATTATGGTAGTTTGGAAGTTTTTTTGCGATATGGTGGGAGTCAATGAAATAGGGGAAATCTTTAAATTTTTGTTAGTTCATGAGTTATTCTAGTTTGAATTTAAGAGTGTCCTTAGAACTTAACATGGGTATGAATCCTTGTAAATGTAGATTTCTCGAGCTTTGGTGGTGAACGTTAAGTAATTAAGAAGACAAAGAGCTATGTAAGTCTAACCCTTCTTTCTTAAGGCATGATCCCATCGTTGTATACCTTCATGTGAATTTCCTAATGTCTTTCAAGACGACTTCATTCCTAGAATCACCAAAGCTTACGATTCTTGATATTCTCACGATACTATTGGTCTCATCCTATGATAGTTGATCTTCTAAGGAAGGGTATAATGAAAATGACGATGACGATGATGATGTTGATGATACTTATGTGCTCCTATGTATATACATATAAATATCTAAGTATGACTATTAAGAACACCGAGCTTATATGGCCGGGTATGATATCTATCGCGCGCGCACCACTGCAGTTAGGTACGGATAACACTGAGCCTTGGTAGGGCCAGGTATGTATAACACTGAGCCTTGAAGGGCTAGGTATCTATAACACCGAGCCTTGTCATGGCTGGGTATGTGAGACATCGAACCTCTATGGTCGGGTATGATAGTACTATATGTATAAATGTATGAGATGGAGGTTTCCCATTAGAAAGAGGGTAAGTAAATATGATGAACGTCGCTAGAGGTATAAATGGCTTTTTCACCCCATGACTTTTCTATCATATATTATTTCTCATGCTTTCATTATGTTATTGATTATGCTTTACATACTCAGTACATTATTCGTACTGACGTCCTTTTATTTGTGGACGCTGCGTCATGCCCGCAGGTGGACAGGGAGATAGATTTGACCCATAGGCGCTTATTCCGGAGATCGCAGAGAGCTCCATTTGATTCGCTGAATCGGCTGCTGGCTTTACTATTTTTGTGTATATACATATGGGCATGGTGGGGCCCTGTCCCGTCCTTATAATGATGTTTCATACTCTTCTTAGAGGCTCGTAGACAGTCATGTGTAGTAGATATCTTTTGCCTAGTCGGTTCATATTTTGGTATATTATTTTGTTAGTCTCGTCGGCTTGTGTATATGTGTATGGGCATAGTTGTTGACATTGGTATATAAAAGTGTTTTAGCTGTTGGAAATGGTATTATTGAGGCATAGAATTGTTAATAGGCCATGTGGCTCACCTAGATATGAATGTGAATGTACGATGAGAAGTGCCCGGTGGGTTAGCTCCGGGTGCCCCCATGGCCCTTTGGTTGGGTCGTGACAACTTAGTTATGTACAAACCTTGAAAATCTGACCTATATGTTCAAGTATATCTCCTTAAATTTGTTTCAGCCTTTGGTTCACTCTTATCAAAAGGGTACTGTGTAAGATGATCATGTGTGTGCTACTTGGGTACTTGTCAGATATTGTTGGTTTGGATCTGTTTGTAAGATGAGTGTTAACTTGATTCCTGTCTATCATCTGCCTAAGTGTTGTTTCTATGGTTTAGTGTTTCATGTTTGGTAAGTAACACTGTGAAAAGATAAGTATGTCTTGTTTGGCCCTTATTTGAGCTCAACTATTACAAAAAGGAGCTCATTAACCCATGTACTGTGTATGAGATTGAGAAATCCTTGTTGCATTAGTTATGGTCAGTCTACTTTTATTTTTAGCATAATAGTTTTTCTTCAGTAAAAAAGGGTATATGTTTGAGGTTAAGACCTCTATGTGACACTTTTCTGAGTTGAGAGACATGTGCCCTTAATTCTCATTAGTTGGTCTGATGTTTGAATTTAAGAATGCCTAAAAATGTCAAAAGGTTCCCCTTTATGAATTACAGCATTTGAAAATTCACTTGATAACCTGTGAAGTTTGTGTATCAGGCTGGAGGGTCTTACTTTGATTTAAAATGATTCATGTGAGTTCCACATAAATCTGCTTAGGCTTAAGAGCTAATTCTGTATGACTCTTTTATCTATAATAAAATTTTGTTAAGGTTTGATGATTGGTGCATTTGTCTATAATCTTATGTTCTCATCCCTAAGTGTGTCTAAAAAATAAATAAGAAATTGTGGGAGTTTAGCTGAGGAGTCACTTGGCATTTGAATGAAAGTAAGTGTGACTTACCCAAGGCCTAGAAGAAAAGGGTACAGCTTGGAGTTTCTTGCTAACTCAGCTCAATCTTCCTACTCTAAGGCTGTTGGGGTTCCCTTACTAACAATCATATATCATGGGACCCTCCAAATAATTTGAAAGGTCCATTCTAAGAAATTTTGTCCTAAAAATGCCATGACCAAGTATAGCAAGTCTTCATACAATGATTCTTTGTGAATTTGAAGGTTAGAACCTAGGCCTTGACTATGTATGTTTGTTGAACCTCATTATCTGAATATGACCTAGAAAAACTACAAAGTATGAGTAGAATAAGTTTAAATGGCATAGAACTGCGATAGTATGGTCTTTTTGTGTCATTTATGTTTGTTGTAAGGCTTTGTTCTGATGCATTCTGAGTCAAAGTACGAGGTCATTGAAACCAAAGTGATAGGATATTAATACTTGGGTCCCTTGTGTGATCCCTGATGATCCTGTGCTCAGAGGTATTAGACTTGTATTATTGTTGTTTGGGGCATATTTAGAGTGAGTTCGTACTGAGGACTTGTATGAGGAATGTAAATGGATGCTTGAGGGCTTAAGATAATAGAATAAGTGTTGTATGATGTCAACAATAAAGTTTGAACTTGCTTTTTCCCTTTCTTTTTTTTTTACTTGCCAACATTCTGTCAATTAACTGCAAATCATGCTCTTTTGTGAGATTCTTTTTTCCCTTGCTATGATCATGGTTTTATTACCCAATTTCCATTTGGTATTTTCTTAAAAACAGAGCTTGATTTGATTGAGAAATAGTGGTGGATAGTGATTTTTTTTAACTGCCTTTATTCTATTTAAATCTGCATCTTTTGATGCCCTGTGTGCATTCTGTTTTATTGCCAACATCTACATGAGATTTTTACTAAGTGGCTTAGCCTTGAACCCTTCTTTGCTTCTCCTTAGTTGGATTTTTTGTGTATAGGGAAGATATACTCTTATAAACAAAGTATATCCAACCTCATATACACTCCAGTGTATATGAAGTGGTATAATTAATGTATATAGATGTATACCCCTCCTTATTTTCTTTAAAAAAAAAATAACAAATTGATGTTATGTGGACTTATACTATTTTATGACTATTGGAACTCTTCTGTGTGTGGTTTAGATTGGGCTATGATTTCTTTACCATATTTGGGCTCATTTATTTGATTCTGATAGCATAAACAACTTGGGCCATGAATATTTTTCGACTTGCTTGATATTGGGTGATTAGATATTCACTCCCTCTCCTATATACTATGAACTTAACACATATATAGAGAGGCAAAAATACCACTCAGGGATTAAGATTAAGCCTTCCCTGGTGTTTTGTCACGACCCAGCCCCGTGGGCCGCGACTGGTGCCCTACTTAGGCACCCAAACAAACCTACGAACCAAATGGTCATATTAGGACACACGTCCAAATTCAACAGACATTATTCGTACCGATAGCAGACGTCATACAAATACAGAAACGAATGCTGTCCTAAGCGGTCGCCCGTGCAG
This sequence comes from Lycium ferocissimum, assembly GCF_029784015.1. Lineage (NCBI taxonomy): Eukaryota > Viridiplantae > Streptophyta > Magnoliopsida > Solanales > Solanaceae > Lycium > Lycium ferocissimum. The sequence goes on from NW_026713154.1 coordinate 16,755, forward strand.
AATCATCAGATCAAAATCGAAACTGGCGGAATGCACATCGCCCGGTACACACACATACATACAAACATATGGGCCATATCGGCCATAATAGCATACGGGCCGCTTAAGGACGCAAAACGAATCACATACGAACGAACCGGACCCATGACCCACAAATATGACTACGAGGCCTCTACGTACATACAAAACAAACAAACATACGAACATATGACGGACGGGGCCCCGCCATACCCGAATCACAAATGTACAAATATGCATAACAAAAGACATATACCAAATATGGGCTCGGATCGAGGGAGCACTCCGGAATAGCGAGAATAGGAAGCCTAGGCCGGAGGATCACCCAACCGAGCGTCCGTACCGCGCGGCATGAAACGCGACCCCGAAGAAAGGGGTCGGACGGAAAAAGTACCGAGTATGTAAAGCGAGAGGTACAAGTAATCCAAATCATAACCGGAGTCGAGGATACGAAGCAAATACGAAGTAACGGATCAAACCCGTGCGAAATGCGAATGTACGAATGCAAATAGAAATCATGCATAGGGCTCAGAACGTGGTCACCCCCGACGCCGGTGCCACAACACATCATACTCCGAAGTTTTCAAATCTCCGTACATCTCCGAACACATCATAACATCACACACATCAAAGCATCGAGTATAACGGATGCCATATCACATCATAACACCATAAACGGTAACCGGCCCTATGGCGAGGTCTCGGAAACCGTAACACATCATACTGCCGAATGTGTCACAATGCGCACGATCACAAAACCGGCCCGGGTACCGGCGAACGAAGTCATAATCATTGGCACGAGCGGAGTAGTGCAGAAACCATATGCATATCAAAAGTAAATTCCAGGACTTGACGCATAATCTCATATACATGTACAATAGCCTCAGAAGGCTCAAAACGAGTATCAAGTGAATCGGAATTAGAGTACAAAGGTTACGGACTTTTAGTTAACAATTTTTTTTTTTTGAAAAACATATCGTAGGTCATTCTCGGAAAATATAGCATCATTCATAGTGGTGAGCGTTCAAATAACATTATAAGACATTTCAAACGGACCTTAGAGTCATAAGCAAACACTTCCTTTTCATATCGTACGGAAATGAGTCAGACCAACCAAATAAGGGAAGTCTCGGGACTTGCGGGCCCACCTCGGACCAAGTCGAGGCGGCGGACAGAAATCACAAACATTAGGCTCCATAAAGTTAACCATAAAAGTTTCGGAGCGATTCGGATTCATTTGCGAAAGTTACGAAGGTTTAAGCATTCTTATAACCAAATGTAAGAATTGTAATTCAATTATTTGAATGAATAGTGCTCAAAATCAAACTCGGATTTCTAGGAGCGTAATTATCCCCGAGGTTTCGTTCTCGACCTAGTAGGTCTAGGACATGCCAAAAGAAGAAAAGGTAGGCTTTACATACCTTACGGACGTCTTATGCTCGCTTTATCTCCAATCCCGTTTCGCCTAGAATCTGCAAATGGTCACATTTACCAGTTACTATTCATGAGACTTTAACTTTCAATCTTGGTTTAATACTTGTCTACCCAAAATTTTGGCAGCACCTCCCCTATACGTATAGCACCCCGAGACGTAGCTCGGCTCAATATACCAACAACAACAACCCAACAACACCATCAACAACAACAACAACACCAATAATCGCTACAAACATATATTAGCATAAATAGTCTTTCTTTCTACACAAAGCATTAACTATCATTCCAACTTCACGCTTTCCATCCAATATCAACGTTTCCATATTCATCCACTAATTCAAGGCCGTTCAAATGCAATTCGGACACATTTCTCATTATTCCACAAAATATGCAAAATTTCCATCAAACTCTAAACCATGCCAAACTTCTACAAATGCAACCAAACTACAAAATTATATTGTCTTCCTCCAAGTTCATTAACAACAACATTAATTCACATTTAGAACCTTACTTCCATACTTATATAAAAAATCATGTAAAAATCACATAATTTCCCATAATGACTTACAACCAACTTCAACACCAACTCAACTCGTTAAACATTCATTTACGTCGCAAATGCCACAACAACACAATTAACAAACCATATGGACTTCAAATCATTTTTCCTCTCCTTGCCTATACCACACGGCCACACACATATATGCACACACACACACACGCCCATGCACACACACACCATGATTTCATGATTTTCATGCCATCACCATAGCGCATATACTTCTTCCATAACATAAAAGAATAAGATTCTTACCTCTTTCTTGAAATTTCAACTTGCCGCAAACGTAGTTCTTTCGCTTAACTAATTATATCACGTTGAAGAGCGTCTTGAGCTTGTTAAGAATTCAAGAAGAACAAGATTTTTGGATCAAGATTGAAGGCTAGGAAATTTTCTCTTTTTTTTTTCTTTCTCTTTCTCTCTTGGCCGAAGGCCTTTTCTCTTTCTCTTCTTGATTTTTCCTTTGTTTTTCTTGAATATTCTAGAGTTGAAGATGACTTAGTCATCTTATATTAATTCACCACATGAATTAATTAAGGTGGGCTTGGGCCAAGGCACATGGCCGGCCACCCCTTGAATTTGGGCCTCATTTTCTCTTATTTATTTTTTGAGCCCAATTGTTGGCCAAAATTTTTTTGTAATTCATGAAACCAACTTCCAAAATTCCGATTTTACCCTTAACCTTCCTCGATAATTCCGCACCAATGTTTCCATAGCCGACATATTCATACTAGTAAGATCCAAATGTGGCCTTATTTCTTACAAGTCAAAATATTTTGAATTTTCCGAATATGCAAAAATGCCGGATATAACATCCTCCCCCCCTTTAGAACATTCGTCCTCGAATGTTAAACCAACCTCGTGGTAGACCAGGATAAGTCGGGGAGGTCCTCTCGCCAACTACATGCTCGCATTTGATCAGAGCACTTGTAAGGGTATTCGTTCCCAACTCCCTTTATCCTTGTCCGATGTTACCATATTAGGGTTATTCGGAATCCTTTTTAGTCTAGCGGCTCGTATATATGGCGAACAGAATCTTCATCAGAATCAGAAGATCAGAAACATGTCAGACGGAGTCGCATCCGGAATCAGAAATACAGAAGTACAGCAGACAGAATCATACTCCGACGTTATATCAAGCAGATTCATAGTCAGAGCCAGACGTACAAAAGTATGTCAGACAAATCCGTGATCGAAGTCAGACGTACAGATATATATCAGACAGATTTGCAATCAGAGTCGGACGTACAGAGGTATGTCGGACAAAAACGTATTCAGATTCGGAAGTACAGAGGCATACTAGACAGAGCTTCATCAAAATCGGAGGTGCAGAGGTATGACATACAGAATCATGATCAGAGTCAGACCACTTTCACTAATGTTTCCGTGACTTACGAAAATTCCCTTGTCAACGTTCCACTACTCACTTTAATCATTGTCTTACCGCAAAAATGTCATTACCATATATCCATTCGCGATGTTTTCAAATTCTCATTCGAACCCTTTTCTAATTTCTTCTAACCCGATCTAGGTATTGCAACATAATTTGTAAGTCAAAGATCCCCGAACAACATCTTTTCTACACATATCTTTTTCTCGACCAATATGGTCACCAAGGAACAATCATACATAGCCATATACATTTACTATCATCTTACCTGCAAACATTTCCAAACGCTTATTTAAACTTATTCTGATTTCAGAACCACGTTGCTCTTTCCTCCTTTCCTTATTACGGAGGGGCTTCCTTCCCAAATCCTCAATCTTCTTTTTGTTTTGCACCGTCACCTCTCGCTCGTTTACAGACTCGTTCGTCACACTTCCACATCAGGGTTTTATGCGTCGTCGGTCGGCCTCTCTCGAAGGTTTTGCTTAATCACATTTCTTATCCTCCCTTCTTCCCAACATCCTTACTCACTTTCTTTTTCGAACCTCGCCACGTTAGATCTCTTCCGACCATAATTCATGACATAATCAGAGTCAATCTATTCCCTGACCCTTATCTTCTACCTTCGCTTTGCCTTCCGTGTCTCGTTTTGTAATGCCTTCCGTTAATCGCGACATTTGTCACTGGAACTTGCCTCTCGATCAACGTAGTCACCAGGGGAAAGTCATACACATACATACATATTTATTACCATCTTCTTACAAACGTTTCCAACCACTTTCCAAATTCGATTTCTCTAAGTCCCGAGCGATCTTGTACTTTCTTCTTTCACCCATTTAGTTCGCTTCGGTCCGCGCGACTTCTGTAAGGGTGCTAGCTACTTCACGTACTTCCTTTTCCTTCAAGTTACCCCAAATTTTCCATTTATTTCTTATACCTACAATTGTGAAATTTTCTTGTATCCTTCCCAGGGGGGTCACCCATCCCAAAATTGCTCTGGCTTTAGCACGCTTAACTTCGAAATTCCCGTGCGTTTTGATGCGTTACTGCTAATATAATTACGTCGACTACCTCACACGACCTTTGTCACTCAATTTAGGGCGGATTGGGGTCTTAGTAAATTTTCGGACAGTTCTCGTAGCGGGTCCCGCCCCGATCTAAACCATACAATTACCATACTGCCCTTCTGCATCTTCAATATTCACTTTCGTCTAGGGTTTCTAGATTTAGTGACGGGACCCCTCGGTCGCCCTTAAACTTTTAACCATTGGGATCTTTAATCCAACGTAATAGATTTACTCTATCGACATCGACTTCCAAGGCATGTTAAGAACTTATATCTCATTTTCCTTTTTATAATCTTTCGAAAAATTTGGGCGAGAGGTTCCTCTCCGTACTTCTTACTAACCCAACACCTGTACACGTAAATACCAACAATGCCTCGCGGGGCAATATATATACACACGTATCATATCGTATCATGGCCATACAAGGCTAATAATTTCAAGTAAACTATGAAGATGTCAAGACTTATCTTACATACATAACTCAAATAGCACCGGCGGCATTTTCCTATTTATTTTCCTTTTCGATCTCCAACTTTACATTTCAATCATACTTCAAATAACTTCCCCAATACACATCCTTTGTACCATTACTTACCTGTATACTGTGTAGCTTCCAATATTATCAGTCACTGTCTTCTGTCGATACCGTTCTTCGGCTGAAATCAAAGGTTAGTAGAAAAGGAATTCATTTCCTATGGCTGGCTCTATCGCACGATCTAAGATCCAAAGAAAGGGAAACATCCTAAATGTCCTGTAGCCTCCTGTTTATAGATGTGGTGCACAACACACCGATAAACAAGACTCTACGAGACACGGCTCGTAGACATTCGAGGACAAACCGCTCGATACCACTTTTGTCACGACCCGTACCCCGTGGGCGTCGCGACTGGTGCCCTACTTAGGCACCCAAACAAACCTACGAACCAAATTGTCATATTAGGACACACGTCCAGATTCAACAGACATTATTCGTACCGATAGCAGATAGCAGACGTCATACAAATACAGAAACGAATGCTGTCCTAAGCGGTCGCCCGTGCAGAATCATCAGATCAAAATCGAAACTGGCGGAATGCACATCGCCCAGACACACACATACATACAAACATATGGGCCATATCGGCCATAATAGCATACGGGCCGCTTAAGGACGCAAAACAGAATCACATACGAACGAACCGGACCCATGACCCACAAATATGACTACAGGCCTCTACAGACATACAGAACAGACAAACATACGAACATATGACGGGACAGGGCCCCGCCGTACCCGCACAGTCACAAATGTACAAAATATGCATAACGAAGACATATACCAAATATGGGCTCCGGATCAAGGGAGCACTCCAGAAAATAGCGAATAGGAAGCCTAGGCGGAGGATCGCCCAACCGAGCGTCCGTACCGCGCGCATGAAACGCAACCCCGAAGAAAGGGGTCGACGAAAAGTACCGAGTATGTAAAGCAAGAGGTACAAGTAATCCAAATCATAACCGGAGTCGAGGATACGAAGCAAATACGTAAGTAAGATCAAACCGTGCGGAATGCGAATGTACAGAATGCAAATAGAAATCATGCATAGGGCTCAGGAACGTGGTCACCCCCTGACGCTGGTGCCACAACACATCATACTCCAGAAGTTTTCAAATCTCCGTACATCTCCGAACACATCATAACATCACACACATCAAAGCATCAGAGTATAACAGATGCCATATCACATCATAACACCATAAACGGTAACCGGCCCTATGGCGAGGTCTCGGAAACCGTAACACATCATACTGCCGAATGTGTCACAATGCGCACGATCACAAAACCGGCCCGGGTACCGGCGAACGAAGTCATAATCATTGGCACGAGCGGAGTAGTGCAGAAACCATATGCATATTAAAAGTAAATTCCAGGACTTGACGCATAATCTCATATACATGTACAATAGCCTCAGAAGGCTCAAAACGAGTATCAAGTGAATCGGAATTAGAGTACAAAGGTTACGGACTTTTAGTTAACAATTTTTTTTTTGAAAAACATATCGTAGGTCATTCTCGGAAAATATAGCATCATTCATAGTGGTGAGCGTTCAAATAACATTATAAGACATTTCAAACGGACCTTAGAGTCATAAGCAAACACTTCCTTTTCATATCGTACGGAAATGAGTCAGGCCAACCAAATAAGGGAAGTCTCGGGACTTGCGGGCCCACCTCGGACCAAGTCGAGGCGGCGGACAGAAATCACAAACATTAGGCTCCATAAAGTTAACCATAAAAGTTTCGGAGCGATTCGGATTCATTTGCGAAAGTTACGAAGGTTTAAGCATTCTTATAACCAAATGTAAGAATTGTAATTCAATTGCGCTGAATGAATAGTGCTCAAAATCAAACTCGGATTTCTAGGAGCAGAATTATCCCCGAGGTTTCGTTCTCGACCTAGTAGGTCTAGGACATGCCAAAAGAAGAAAAGGTAGGCTTTACATACCTTACGGACGTCTTATGCTCGCTTTATCTCCAATCCCGTTTCGCCTAGAATCTGCAAATGGTCACATTTACCAGTTACTATTCATGAGACTTTAACTTTCAATCTTGGTTTAATACTTGTCTACCCAAAATTTTGGCAGCACCTCCCCTATACGTATAGCACCCCCGAGACGTAGCTCGGCTCAATATACCAACAACAACAACCCAACAACACCATCAACAACAACAACAACACCAATAATCGCTACAAACATATATTAGCATAAATAGTCTTTCTTTCTACACAAAGCATTAACTATCATTCCAACTTCACGCTTTCCATCCAATATCAACGTTTCCATATTCATCCACTAATTCAAGGCCGTTCAAATGCAATTCGGACACATTTCTCATTATTCCACAAAATATGCAAAATTTCCATCAAACTCTAAACCATTCCAAACTTCTACAAATGCAACCAAACTACAAAATTATATTGTCTTCCTCCAAGTTCATTAACAACAACATTAATTCACATTTAGAACCTTACTTCCATACTTATATAAAAATCATGTAAAAATCACATAATTTCCCATAATGACTTACAACCAACTTTCAACACCAACTCAACTCGTTAAACATTCATTTACGTCGCAAATACCACAACAACACAACTAACAAACCATATGGACTTCAAATCATTTTCCTTTCCTTGTCTATACCACACGGCCACACACATATATGCACACACCTACACGGCCATGCACACACACACCATGATTTCATGATTTTCATGCACTTTTAATCACCATAGCACATATACTTCTTCCATAACATAAAAGAATAAGATTCTTACCTCTTTCTTGAAATTTCAACTTGCCGCAAACGTAGTTCTTTCGCTTAACTAATTATATCACGTTGAAGAGCATCTTGAGCTTGTTAAGAATTCAAGAAGAACAAGATTTTTGGATCAAGATTGAAGGCTAGGAAATTTTTTTTTTTTTTTTTCTTTCTCTTTTCTCTTGGCCGAAGGCCTTTTTCTCTTTCTCTTCTTGATTTTTCCTTTGTTTTTCTTGAATATTCTAGAGTTGAAGATGACTTAGTCATCTTATATTAATTCACCACATGAACTAATTAAGGTGGGCTTGGGCCAAGGCACATGGCCGGCCACCCCTTGAATTTGGGCCTCATTTTCTCTTATTTATTTTTTGAGCCCAATTGTTGGCCAAATTTTTTTTGTAATTCATGAAACCAACTTCCAAAATTCGATTTTTTTACCCTTAACCTTCCTCGATAATTCCGCACCAATGTTTCCATAGCCGACATATTCATACTAGTAAGATCCAAATGTGGCCTTATTTCTTACAAGTCAAAATATTTTGAATTTTTCGAATATGCAAAAATGCCGGATATAACATGTTTGCCATGTCTGGGGTTCCTGGAAACCCCTTGAATCTTGTGCGGCATTAGGAACAAGAGGGTGAAAGCTTTCCTTTTTGGTCTGTTTTAGTATCTCCATAGGTGTGTATATCAATGGTATATGGTTGATAGGTGTGTATATCTATTTGTGTGGTTTTGCCTATTTTTGTTTAATAAAATGACACTATGGGCCTATTTACTTTATTTCAGTTTTGGGCTTGTTTCTCGCTATTTCAATCTATGTGGGCCTCAAGTTCTAGGCCTACAATTATTTGGATTATGGGCTTGTTTCTTTGCTGTTTCAGTCCATGTGGATGTGTATGTTTTAGCCGAGCTTCTATGTAGTATATTTTTAGAATCATATGACTTATATGTATTTATTACACAAAGCTTTGTCTTCATTAAACCTCAGTTTTAGATGCTTTCTAATCCATATTTCCCTTTCTTCTTTGTTCGCATAAAACATCATTGTATGGGCCGCATCCTTGCATGAAACCTGTTGGGTCAGAGGCCCAACTGCCTTCTTTTATCGAGTTCGATGGAGGAGAAATGGAAGCTAATATGTTGAAGGCCCAGTCATGGGTAAAAATCACAGTGATGGGCTTGGGTAGTCCCATCCGTCGAAATTTACCTTACTTCACTCCTACTTTGCATTATATATATCTTGCTTGTATATATGTTGTATATGTAAACAACACTTGCATATTGAAACCCCTATGGATGTTAGAATGTAGGACAACGTTTAGAGTTTTAGGAAAGTCGCCTAAACATTTTTTCAAAGTTCGAATAACTTAAATCTTTGCATGAAATAGAACCTAATCCAATTTTAACTAATTTTAAAACTGGACTAATGTTTTAAATAAGGGCAAAATGATTTCAAAGTTGATTAAGCGGTGAAGCGATTTGGACCTTCCTCCCTTTTGTGAAAATTAATGTCTTGAAATAATTGGACTATTTTGGGCTTAATCCCACTGATGAAACTAGACTACTTACAGAAAAAATGAAATTCAAGAAGTAGCCTAATATTGTTTAAATGGTGGAATTGTTTTTTTTTTTATTTTTTTTTATTTTTTTATTTTATAAAAACGCTCTGAATACTTTGAGAAAAATCTGGGGTTTTGTTAATGTTAAGGTTTTAATCTTATTTGGGATAAAAAGGGACTGCTTTTTACTTGGAATTAAAAGGGATTTGGAGATTATTTAGGCCAAAGGATTGTGGACCATATATATATATATATATATATATATATATATATATATGGATCACTTGAACTTTTTACTTGGATACATACATCGAAAAAGGACTTTGGGCACATGGAAGCCCAACATTAATGGACTAAATAAGAGGAATATTTTTGGACCAAGATTATATGATGGACTTTGGACTTGGAATATGGTTTGACCTTATGGGGAAAAAAAAAAAAAAAAAAAAAAAAAGATAAAATTTAACTATATACAAACCCTCCTTATATCTTATATATATATCTATATATATATATATACATATACTATATATATATATATATATATATATATATATATATATATATATATATATATATATATATATATATATATATATATATATATATATACTCCATATTTTTTTTTATAAAATAAAAACCCGTAAGAACTAAACTCATCTTATTAGGACAAGAATAGTAGCGACTCTACTCGGGAGAAATCTCGGGTGTGTCCTAGTTCGGCAATAAAGTGAGTTGAACACTAACGTGGATTTTCAGACCCAAAAACCCCTTTTATAAGGGGAATTTTAGCCGAATTTTTTCTCGAAATTATGCTATGAACAAAAAATGACATTTTACGGAAAGTTAAACATTTTTAAACAAATAAGTATATTAATCACACATTGAAGCTCGTAGGTCAACCGTATTCTACGGATCCTTAGTACTAGGGTGCGTAAAACCTATCCCTAGGGGATCACCAGAACCCTTACCTCGAACTTTGGTACCAAAAATATTTCTCTCTTGCTTGAAAAATCTTTTACCCGGTTTTCCTAGTTTTCCTTTAATAAATTAGGTGGCGACTCTAAAATTACTAAAATCTAATTAGAGCACCAACAACCTCGTAGTAGCTTTTATGCTTTAACCTGCGTAAAAGCGAACCGTAAGCGTATCAGACCCCGTGGAGCGTACTAAGTATGAGACTATTTGATTTGAGATCGAGCTGCCCGGCTGTCCGACAGCATCTTTCTCCATCTATCCCTTTTATTATTTTGTCTTTCCTTATATTCAAATGGTGTATTTCAGTATTCGGACATTGTACTTATTCATGGTGGCTCTTGTACTTAGGACACAAATCTAGATTTTCTTGTTTCCACTATATATGAAGACCTAATATTGAATATTTCAGTGGTCTCTTTACTTTCTGTTAAATTTATTTAATTGGATTGTGTATGGGTTAGGTTTTTCTTGACTATCGGTTGAGAAGTAGGTGCTATCACGATTATCAATTTTGGGTCATGACATGTAGTACATACAATTTCATACATCATGCTTCCTATTGCTGAAGAAAAAGAAACTTTAACCATATCTTTTTCTCCTCTTTCGTTGCAGGTTACATTTTTTTGTTCAACTTCCGATAACAACAAGAGGTGTGTTGATTAGCTTAGAATTCTTCATATTACATTATTAATATACTTCTCCTAGCACAACTATAACTTTCTACTTTTTCTATCTCGAATAATCTTCATTCTAAAAATTTGTAGTGATCTCCCTTTAAATGAATTGCAAATCTCCCTTTAACTTTTCAATCAACTTCTTATCCTGTCCTACAATCAACATGCCATTCATATAAAACAACAAGATGATGAAATTGTTATCATAATTTTTTTTTTGATGTACACACAAGGATTTGCCCAAAACACACTTAGTATATGTTTCTTTTCATGAACAAGAATAACAACAACACATTCTTGTCTTCCGTGATTATCTCATTTTTGCCTTTATACCAACAACCACAGTCGTTAAACATCATTCACATAAATGAAGATAGTAGTCATATTAACATCATATTCGACCTTACTAGTGGTGTGATGGGCACCCGACCCTCCTCGCAGTCGAGCGAACCCTTAGACATTCGCGTAATAAAACCGCCATTTCGAAAACTTCTTAAAACATGGAACTTTTCAAACAACAATCATTAACTGGAAATACATATTCTTTTAACATTTACAAATTATTCGCACTTCCCGACGCACTATCCACAGGACACTGTCTGCAAAGTCTCTAGAATGTACAAATGCTACGGCATCAGTACTCGACCTGGCAACACTCCGAACCGAGACGGAGCTCGCCAATCCCACGGGAACAGCCTCCTAGCAAAGTCTTTTACTCGTCCGGTGTACCTGCGTGGCATGAAACGCAGCCCCCCCCCGAAGAAGGAGGGTCAGTACGGAATATGTACTGAGTATGTAAAGCGATAACAAATAATAACCATAGCTCAATTTAGGAGGGAAGAAATCACAATCACGCTCATTACCTGCAGCCTTCGCTTAAGAGAAAACATAAATAAATACACAGAGTCTCAACAAGCTTTAAGTAAATAATCGCAATCCAAGCAACGAATCCAGAGTAAGTAATATAATCTAGAACACCTCTTCTAAATGCAAAGAAGTAATGCAATACATCACATGCGCCGCTTCCGGCAAAATAATGATAGCCCCTTCGGGCAGCCGCTTCCGGCTCGATATCAATAATGGCCCCCTCGGCAGCCGCTTCCGGCTCAATATCAATAATGGCCCTTCGGCAGCCGCTTCCGCTCAATATCAATAATGGCCCTTAGGGCATTGCACCCGCTTCCGGCTCAATATCAATGGTGGCCCCTTCCGGCATTGCCGCTTCCGCATAATAACACAACGGCCCCTTCGGGCATTTTAGTAATGATAAAAGTAGTAAGTGAAATGAAGTAGTAAAATCTCGCACCCCTTTCGGAGTGGTTTTGGAAAAAGTAGCTCACTCGTACAAAGCCGAGGCCATAGTACTCCCGCACGTGAACCGAGGCCATAGCACACAAAATATCGTATAAGGATCGCCGAGGCCCACCGCTCGTACACGGACCGAGGCTATAGCACACTGTGCATAAGTCGAGGCCACCGCACCCCTTCGGAGTGGTTTTAGAAAGTATAAATATTAAAATCTCACACCCCCATCGGAGTGGTTTTAGAAAGTTTAAATATTAAAATCTCACACCCCCATCGGAGTGGTTTTAGAAAAGTCAATTTTGTATTTCTTTGTACAAACTAGTTCTTTAAAATCATCGTTGAACCACAAACGCGCGTCGAAGCCATTTCTTGGAAAACCGAGGAAATAATTATATTAGGAACATTGTCATACCACCACGTACATTGTAGAGCATAATAAGGTAGTCGGGTCCTACTCATGCAAGTTCTAAAGGTTTAGGGAGTTCTTCCATCATTTCACACAATTTCTAATTCAATTCTACTGAATGAATAGTAGTCAATTTCAATCTCGAATTTCTAAGAGAGGAATTATCCCCGAGGCACATATTCAAGCCTATTACGTCTAAGACATGCCAAAGAAGGAAAGTGAAGCTTTACATACCTTTTTCCGCCTCTTACGCTACTCCAAATCCCAGTTCCAAGTTCGCCAAAATCTGCAATTTGGTCGCATTTACCAGTTACTATTCATGAGACTTAAAATTCCAATCTTGCTTCAATACTTGTCTACCGAAATTTCACGGCGCATTTCCCCTGTAAACACACCATCCCGAGGATATGGCTCGGCCCAAATATCAACAACCATACCAACAACAATATAAACAACCAATCCAAAACACATTCCAACATAAGTAGTCTTCCTTACTACATGGTATGTCAACTTTCAATCCAATTGCGCACATTCGAACCAACATCAACGTTTATATATTCATTCACTAATTTGAGATCATTCAAACATAAACTAAGGGCATTTCAAGCTATATATCCAATATTCAACAATTTCATCAATTTCCATATTCCATCCAAAATTCTCATATATGAAACAAAACCATCCCAACACATTTTCTACTTACTACTTCATCACTAACAACCATAATCCACCCTTTAACAACTTCATTATCTTAATACCATGAAATCACATTAATGTGACGTAATTCTCCACATTCCATTTTCATGCAAACTTAACCCATATATCCTTCATTTACATTATAAAGATCACAACAACACAATTAGCATGTTAAACAAAATAAATCCATCATTAGTTCATCACTACACATCCCACGGCCAACATACAATTTTCCAACTTCATCCAATTTTCGTTCAACTTTCATTTCCAATACAATTGCCATAATGACCACAACTAGAATACTACATAAAACTTAATTAATCTTGCCTACACAATACATGCATACACACGGCCACACCATGCCAACTTCCATATTTTCATGAACTTTATCCATCCCCACATACTACAATGTAAATGAACCCTTCATAACATATAAAAAGGATTAAAACTTACCTTTCTTCCTTAACTTCTTCACTTGTCCAAGGTGTGGAATCGTCGAAACGAACGTCCTATCTTCCGAAATAATTATACCACGTTGTAGAGGACCCTTGAATTAGTATAAATACATGAAGAAAAGAATTTTTTGACCAAGATTTCCCATGGTTCATTTTTTCCTTCATATGGCCGAATAGGCCTTTCCTTTTCTTTCTCTCTTCCATTTTTTTTTTCTTTCCTTTCTTTCTTGAATAAATGATGACTCCCACATTTATATATAATTCCCTTAGTCATGTGAGGGGCACATGCCCCTCTCTAGATTTTTCCCTCATTTTCTTGATTTTTCCTCAAAGAAGACTAATGTCTTCTTCAACAAGTTTTGACTCATAACTTTTAAGATTTACAATTGGCCCCCATTAATTAAAATAAGGGCACATAGTACATGGCCAATATGGCCCCTTCATGAATTTCTCTTGAATTCCCGTGAAATGACCATTTTGCCCCTAGCCTTTTTAAATATTTCCATGAACCATTTTGCGAATTTTCCTTTTTCGCCCTCAACCTCTCACAATATTCCCATACTAATAATGTTCATAAGCAACATTCATAGCCACTTGCATTAAAATAATTTTTGAAAATCGTCTCGCCCGTAACTTTCCACGACGACTTCGAAATATCCAAACGTACAAAATACGGGCTATAACATCCTCCCCCCCTTTAGAACATTCGTCCTCGAATGTTCGACTGATCTTATGGGGTCTTACAGCACCTTGGGAGGGGGTTCCTTTATAGTTGCCCTTTACTTGTATGCCATTTCCTTATCCTTCATCTTATCCTCCTTAGCCTTTACACGAATCCTCATTTTATATCATAGGTTTCCTTTCCGATACTTAAGAATATGGTAATTCCCTCTTTGGTCTAACATGATATAACCTCCCCCCCTTTTTGGAGGCTCCGATGCACCAACGATTCTTCTTTCCGACTCCGCGCACGACATAATTCCTTATCATAAGTTTTCCTTTCGCTCTCCATCGATCTCCTCACGTATGAGGTGTCATACATGTTCATATGCATATACACATATAATTAGCATCACTAATCCACAAAATACTTCCGTACATTATTCAAGCCTATTCAAATTCCGTAACCGTGACATACTTTTCATTTTCTCTTTAATCGGCCGTCGCATGCTGCGTAGCCTTTTGTGGTCTCCAATCATCTCGTATAGTCTCGACTTCACTTAGGCCATTCTCGGTTTCTCATTTGTCCTTTGCAACTAAATCTTTGGAATTTCTTGCTTCTTCCTGTGGGGTCACCCATCCTGAAATTGCTCCCACCTGAGCACGCTTAACCTCGAATCTTTGGTGGAATTCGGTGCTTTATTACTGATATAATCGCATACGCTTTTTCATATGGCCTTTATTACATAATCTGAAGCCAGTCAAAGTTTTACAGACTCCGAGGCGTGTTCGTAACACGTCCTTTCTCTTGCAATTACCGTTTTGCCCTTTTTGATTCTTAATGTTCACCTTCACTTCCATTCTCCCGACTTACATCTCGCAATACTTCAATATTCTTACCTCATCCAACATGCCTCGTCCGCACCATTGTTTACCACCGTACTTTGTAACCGTTGATGCACATGGGTCGCTTTTTTTTTTTTCGACGGCGTCCTTTAACCGAAATAGAAGGTTGGTACAAGGGACTTCATACCCTATGACCGGGCTCTATCGCACGATCTTAGATATGAAAGAAGGTCAACAATCCCTAGATGCCCCGTAGCCTCTCGTTTATAAATGTGGCGCGCTTCACATCATAAACAGACTCTACCGGACACGACTTTGTAGACAACCCCAGGACGGACCGTTCCGATACCACTTTGTCACACCCCGACCTTACTAGGGTGTGTGACGGGCACCCGACCCTCCTCGCAGTCGAGCGAACCCTTAGACATTCGCGTAATAAAACCGCCATTTCGAAAACTTCTTAAAACATGGAACTTTTCAAACAACAATCATTAACTGGAAATACATATTCTTTTAACATTTACAAATTATTCGCACTTCCCGACGCACTATCCACAGGACACTGTCTGCAAAGTCTCTAGAATGTACAAATGCTACGGCATCAGTACTCGACCGGCAACACTCCGAACCGAGACGGAGCTCGCCAATCCCACGGGAACACTTCTCCTAGCAAAGTCTTTTACTCGTCGGTGTACCTGCGTGGCATGAAACGCACTTCCCCCCGAAGAAGGAGGGTCAGTACGGAATATGTACTGAGTATGTAAAGCGATAACAAATAATAACCATAGCTCAATTTAGGAGGGAAGAAATCACAATCACGCTCATTACCTGCAGCCTTCGCTTAAGAGAAAACATAAATAAATACACAGAGTCTCAACAAGCTTTAAGTAAATAATCGCAATCCAAGCAACGAATCCGAAGTAAGTAATATAATCTAGAACACCTCTTCTAAAGAAGTAATGCAATACATCACATGCGCCGCTTCCGGCAAAATAATGATAGCCCTTCGGGCAGCCGCTTCCGCTCGATATCAATAATGGCCCCTTCGGGCAGCCGCTTCCGGCTCAATATCAATAATAATGCAGCCGCTTCCGGCTCAATATCAATGGTGGCCCCTTCGGGCATTGCCGCTTCCGGCATAATAATAATAACGGCCCCTTCGGGCATTTTAGTAATGATAAAAGTAGTAAGTGAAATGAAGTAGTAAAATCTCGCACCCCTTTCGGAGTGGTTTTGGAAAAGTAGCTCACTCGGTACATAAGCCGAGGCCATAGTACTCCCGTACGTGAACCGAGGCCATAGCACACTCGGTGATCGGGCCGAGGCCACAGCCGCTTCGACACGGACCGAGGCTCGGGCATAGCACACCGCACCCCCTTCGGAGTGGTTTTAGAAAGTATAAATATTAAAATCTCACACCCCCATCGGAGTGGTTTTAGAAAGTTTAAATATTAAAATCTCACACCCCCATCGGAGTGGTTTTAGAAAGTTTAAATATTAAAATCTCACACCCCCATCGGAGTGGTTTTAGAAAAGTCAATTTTGTATTTCTTTGTACAAACTAGTTCTTTAAAATCATCAGTGAACCACAAACGCGTTGCCGAAGCCATTTCTTGGAAAAAACCGAGGAAATAATTATATTAGGAACATTGTCATACCACCACGTACATTGTAGAGCATAATAAGGTAGTCGGGTCCTACTCATGCAAGTTCTAAAGGTTTAGGAGTTCTTCCATCATTTCACACAATTTCTAATTCAATTCTACTGAATGAATAGTAGTCAATTTCAATCTCGAATTTCTAAGAGAGGAATTATCCCCGAGGCACATATTCAAGCCTATTACGTCTAAGACATGCCAAAGAAGGAAAGTGAAGCTTTACATACCTTTTTCCGCCTCTTACGCTACTCCAAATCCCAGCCCAAGTTCGCCAAAATCTGCAATTTGGTCGCATTTACCAGTTACTATTCATGAGACTTAAAATTCCAATCTTGCTTCAATACTTGTCTACCGAAATTTCATAAAGATTTCCCCGTAAAACACACCATCCCGAGGATATGGCTCGGCCCAAATATCAACAACCATACCAACAACAATATAAACAACCAATCCAAAACACATTCCAACATAAGTAGTCTTCCTTACTACATGGTATGTCAACTTTCAATCCAATTGCGCACATTCGAACCAACATCAACGTTTACATATTCATTCACTAATTTGAGATCATTCAAACATAAACTAAGGGCATTTCAAGCTATATATCCAATATTCAACAATTTCATCAATTTCCATATTCCATCCAAAATTCTCATAATGAAACAAAACCATCCCAACACATTTTCTACTTACTATATATAACAACCATAATCCACCCTTTATTCATTATCTTAATACCATGAAATCACATTAATGTGACAATTTCCATATTCCATTTTCATGCAAACTTAACCCATATGTCCTTCATTTACATTATAAAGATCACAACAACACAATTAGCATGTTAAACAAAATAAATCCATCATTAGTTCATCACTACACATCCCACGGCCAACATACAATTTTCCAACTTCATCCAATTTTCGTTCAACTTTCATTTCCAATACAATTGCCATAATGACCACAACTAGAATACTACATAAAACTTAATTAATCTTGCCTACACAATACATGCATACACACGGCCACACCATGCCAACTTCCATATTTTCATGAACTTTATCCATCCCCACATACTACAATGTAAATGAACCCTTCATAACATATAAAAAGGGATTAAAACTTACCTTTCTTCCTTAACTTCTTCACTTGTCCAAGGTGTGGAATCGTCGAAACGAACGTCCTATCTTCCGAAATAATTATACCACGTTGTAGAGGACCCTTGAATTAGTATAAATACATGAAGAAAAGAATTTTTTGACCAAGATTTCCCATGGTTCATTTTTTCCTTCATATGGCCGAATAGGCCTTTCCTTTTCTTTCTCTCTTCCATTTTTTTTTGTTCTTTCCTTTCTTTCTTGAATAAATGATGACTCCCACATTTATATATAATTCCCTTAGTCATGTGAGGGGCACATGCCCCTCTCTAGATTTTTCCCTCATTTTCTTGATTTTTCCTCAAAGAAGACTAATGTCTTCTTCAACAAGTTTTGACTCATAACTTTTAAGATTTACAATTGGCCCCCATTAATTAAAATAAGGGCACATAGTACATGGCCAATATGGCCCCTTCATGAATTTCTCTTGAATTCCCGTGAAATGACCATTTTGCCCCTAGCCTTTTTAAATATTTCCATGAACCATTTTGCGAATTTTCCTTTTTCGCCCTCAACCTCTCACAATATTCCCATACTAATAATGTTCATAAGCAACATTCATAGCCACTTGCATTAAAATAATTTTTGAAAATCGTCTCGCCCGTAACTTTCCACGACGACTTCGAAATATCCAAACGTTCAAAATACGGGCTATAACACATTTCTACCTTATTATGGTTTCACTAACCTCTCTTAATCATCTAGCATAATCTAGAATCCATAGAATCTAATGGGTCTTCAAATGGGTTCTTGAGTTAAGTTCTAAATCATTTTTTGCCCCTATAATCTTCCTAAAGAGTAAAATTGATGTTGAATAGGCTTGAATATGTTGGGAACAAACTAGCTAGATTCATAT
Source organism: Lycium ferocissimum (assembly GCF_029784015.1). Classification (NCBI taxonomy): domain Eukaryota; kingdom Viridiplantae; phylum Streptophyta; class Magnoliopsida; order Solanales; family Solanaceae; genus Lycium; species Lycium ferocissimum. Next base: position 35,776 of record NW_026713154.1, read on the forward strand.
TCTCCATAAAAAGCTTAAGATTAAAAGAAGGGTTTTTATGGGTTTTCTCCCTAACGAGTTCTTGGCTTTAGAATCTTGTATTATTGGTGGGTTAGCTTCATTAAGCATGGATTTGACGATTATAAAATATGTAAACATGTTTCTTCCATTTTAGTGATAAAATTGTGGATTAAAGTTAGGATTCTTAGACCCAAATTTTGGAGTTTTCATATTAATGATGATTTTAAGAATTAATTGAGTATTCCTATGATTAAAGTAATGGGTTTTGACCTTTTGGTATTGAATTTGGTATTTTGGTCATAAAATTTTCGTTTTGCCCTTGAGACCCGTTTTTCCTAAATTAAGGGTTGAAATTTGACCCTAATAAAAGGTAGCCAATATGGGTATCATTATTCATGGTTTCTTACATAGAATTCATATGTGATAGATGTTTGATTATTTGGAGACGCTTCGAAAGAAAAGATAACGTGTGGGTTCGTGGCACCTGCTCGGCTGCCAGGTAGGTTATGGCTTCCCTTTTTGGTAGACTCCGGTTAATTTTTTATATTCGTGTATTAGAAGGAACGGAGAATGCATCTATAGGAATTGGAGATTTGGGATGGAATCCTGCGATGGTATTGATGTGTGATTGTGTGCTCGGGCTTGTGGCCTGTAGATTCCTTAGGTTGTTTGATGTGGGTTTTCTTGAATATCGGTGGATTTATGTGACTTGGGAGTAGCGGACGAAACTTATTTTTGTGCCTAATGATGAAAATTTCCCGTAATATGTGATTACTTGTGTTATGCCATTAATAGTGAATCTAGTGGATAAATGTGAGGATAAAATGTACCAACGATTATGATTGAGTCCTAAATGAGTTGTGACAAGGGATTTTGAGTGTAGAGTGACTGGGCGTAAAGGGCACGTAGGCGGTGAATCGAGTTGAAAGTGAAAGCCGTCAAAAATTGGTGTAATGCTCTCGAAACCAAATCACTTGAGTGAGACAGAGGAGAGTGGAATTTTGCGTTACTGATTTAAGGAAGTGGTAATAATGTATATCGATTGATTGACGTATTATGTGTGGGACTAGCCACACCGTTGAGTCGTGTTTAACTCTTTTATTATGTAGGCTTGATGCCATGAGTTGTTGATAGAGATTAGATCCTGTTATCCGTCTTAGTTGGATATGTTATTAGCATACCCACTGTGGTATTAGTGGTTCGGATATATTGTAGCCATACTCACTGTTGGTATTGTGATATAGATACATTGTTAGCACACGCACTGTTGGTAATGTGATATTGAGCTTGATGTTGATACACGCATTCTCATTCATTTATGATGTATGGCCGATACACGGTGATGATCCGGTATCGTTGATTGAGTGAAACTGGTATTTTGATAAACTCTTTTACTTGAGTAATTGTGAGAAGGCCGATGTCCGAGGTTCAATTCCGAAATCGTTGATTGTGTGAAACTGATATTTCACAGACTTTTTTACTTGAGTGATTGTGAGGTTGTAGATGTGCAATGATCTATTCCGGCATCGTTGTTACATGGCTAATTCCGATGATATCCCGGAATCGTTGTTAGTGCATGGACTCCGCGGGTCCCCTAGAGTGGTGTCGGTTAGACTCCCTCTGTGAGCAATTAGCTAGGGTGCTTTCTGTCTGTTGGGCAAAGATCCAGGACGGGTGGCACTTAGACTTCGCGAGTCACACTGGGTTGTGCTACCGAGATGTCGATATTTCCGTCCGGAGTACATATGTACATCTCACTTGCAAGGCATGGAATTGTATTCATACATCTTGCATTGCATTGATACATCTTGCATTGCATTGCATTATGGATTGTTTGAGATGATTTAGTGTTTACTTGTGATGATTGGATTCAGATTGATTTATTCAGACTTGGCACATTTGGGATTAGATGCTTTACTTAGGCAATGACGTGTACTTGGATCTGGATTTATTGATTGAACTTGTTGAGGTATCCCATAGACCGTCCGTAAGATTAGTTATATGTTTGGTCTCTATGTGATATAGGATAACGGGTGTCTTAATGATGAGTTGACTACTAGACTGAAACGATCGATTTAATGTTATGTGAGTTCCGAGATCATTGTGAGCTTGACTGGTGAATTATTAGAGTGAAATTAATGCTTAAGGGTATTGATATACAGTGTGTGGTAGATAGACGTATGACTTGATTGGTTTGTTATCATGTTTATCTGTGAATTCTTTTACTGATATGTATTACTAACCATTGTCGGCCTATGATACTTACTCAGTATGCGTGGTTTGTACTGATATTGCACTTGCTACACCCTTTTTTTGGGTGTAGATTGTTTCAGGTGATTGATCAAAGCATATGTGGAAATACGCGGTGACTATCTGGAAGGCCTCCTCCCATTTCATTCCAAGACGGAGGTTGAGTCTTAAAATATAGTGGTAATCTGAAGTCATTAGTCTCTCTTGTACTAGTCTAGACCAGGTCGTGGGAACTTGAAGAGAGTCCTTATCTATTTAACGGTTGTAAATATTTTTCATATTGGAGTTTATTAAGCAAATGATTTTCGCTGTTAATTATCTTTACTTAATTACTGTGTATTGATTGAGGGTTCGCCTACCGAGGAGGGAAAGGTAGGTGCCCGCGCGATCCTAATTTGGGTCGTGACAAGTTGGTATCAAAGCTTAGGTTACCGGTCTATTAGATACAAGAGCAATGTGTAGTAAAGTCTCGTGGAATGGTACGGAGATGTCTGTATCCATCCGCGAGAGGCTATGAGGCATCTTAGGAAAAAATTCCCTTCATTCTTTTCATTCGTGCTACTTCTGTCAAATTGGTATCTCGGCGGGTCCAATTGGTATCTAGGCGATTCCAATTGGTATCTATGTATCCTTGTTTCATCCTCTCTCAAATGGCGAATGCTCGTTCTCATGCGTTTGATCTCGTACATTATGTGGTGGTATGTTATGAGAGGTGTCATTTTGGATTTAGATGCGTGGCCCAGTTCAGTTCTAGCTTGGGAAGAAGGTTTCAACTTCAATAAGGTTTGTGATAGTATGTGTGGCACAAGTGAACTTAGGGCAGACAATGATTTCACAATAGTTAAGTTTTAATATTGGTATGCGAGGACGAGAGTGAGTTCGCTAGGGATTACCAGATTCAACGAGTATAGTGATTGCGTATAGTAGATAGAGAAGTTGAGAGTAAGTAGTAACATTACGATATTGTGAGGGAGCATAGAGAATCCGAATTCTTAAGGGGATTGGTATTGGTACTTGTTGTGTACATGGAATTGAGTCGTGATAAAGAGGATTTGGATAGAAAATTCTTGAGCACTAAGAAGGAAATAATTGGTATTTGCCATGCTTATGAGAATTTGTTTGTGACTGTTATGAGAGTGAATTTCGTATTCTAGTGCGATGTACCGAGTTGGGTTCCGACGTGATTGTATGTTAAGTGATTCGTAAGCCCTTTCAGATAAAGATGTGTCTTTGGACTTTCACGTTTAAAGAAATGATAGGGATTTTATGGAATTAAGGTTTAGTAGTTTGAGGGTGATATTACAGATAGGTGTTGTAGATGTGCAAAAGGATTCAGTGTCGAGATTTATAAAAGTGGTTACGCCGTGGGCCAATGATAATTGATGGTTAATTGAAAGGATGAGTTTAGGGTTGTACGCGAGTGAGATTCTAGTAACCAAGCAACTGTTAAGAGTTATGGCCAGTATCGGATTGAGGCTGAGAGCCTTTGTTGTATGGCTTCGGTGAGTTTTGTTAATTATCGGTGTTGTTATCCGGTTGAGTGGATGGTATAGTCATTCGAATGGTTAGGTGTGTTTAGATTCGAAAATGGAGATGTTCTAATTTAGTGAATCAGAGATGAGGCTTAAACCTATTCGAGTTATATGGTCATTTTGGAATTCCAAATAAGGAATGGAATAAGGGAAACTTGCTAGAGGAAAGTGGGTCATTATAGACCAAGTATGTGCTTCGTTGGATTTGGAGTTTAGTCTGTTTAGACTCCGATGCGTTGAAAGGTAACTCTAATGTGTAAAGTGTGTGGTGTGATTCTATCTCCAAGGTTAGTTCAATAGTGTGCAAGACTTATGATTTGTGGTAATTGATTCAGTGGCTTCGAGAATTGATTAGTATTAGTCGAGAGTGGCAAGAATTAGGTGCGCCCTTGGAAGTACTGGAATCTATTTGAATGGTGGTATTGTTGTCTAGTATGGAATAGATGAGCTTGTGATTGTTATGTGATTTTGAGAAAGTAAGTTTATGAAATGGGTAAGTGATAAAAAGTTGTGACCAGTGGCTGAGTGAGAAGTGAGATTTCAGATAACCGACATGTTGGGTTTATAGGAAGTGACTTGTGCGGTACCCCTTTGGATGGTTTCACAGTACTTTGCAGCGAATGAGTTAGTGTGTGTTTAAGAGAAAAGATTGGTAGAAATTCTTAGTATGTTATGGCTATCGTTATGTTTCCGAGATAGGATTGTGTTGTGCTAAGTATTTTATGTTATGAACAACATTGACTGAATGACTTTGGATATTATGGGTCCGAAGTGATTATGCTTGTTAGCGCCAGGGAGTGTGAGATTTTGATGCTTTCGGAAGTAGTATAGGCTATTGAGGTACTACAATGGAAGGTTTGATAGTTGAAAGATTGATTTATGAGTACATATGTCCTTAGTATCGAAAAATTTGGGTTGTACCAGGTATGCGTATTGGGTAACGTTAAGGAGTTTGAGGTTGCATTCACAAGATTTAGTTATCCGGTACCTTGAGAACAATTTGGATAAGTTTCAGCTTTTAGAGCCGAGAGCGGTAACTTATGGGTTGCTATGTGCGATAAGGACGTGATGGGTTTCAGATCTTGGAATCAGTTTGTATGGTTGCTGATATATTCTGAAATGGTGCGTTCATTGTGGGTCAATATGGTTTGAATGGAAACGGTTAAATCGAGGTGGTAACTCCAAGAGAACTTATGGATTCCAAGTAAATCAGTTCAATGGATGTGATAAGGAACGCCTAATTTATAAGGTTTGTTGTTAGTAGTCCTTGTCGTATCTCACCAGAGTCAGCCTTTTGGTTAGTACAATGGGTTGTAATGATAATGGTTGTGCTTTGGAGAGATTCTAGGATTGTGATAAGGCTCTGTTCTGATCATTGGATGTTGGCAGATCTTGATCTATGCGGTATTCGATGGTAAGTTCCTAGATAAGTGATTTGAAGAGTTAAGAAGACTTAAGACTGGCCAAGTTGGCTTTGAGAAGATAAGTCTCGATGAAATAGCTTAGAGTTTTTTGCAAGATTTAGGATTCTCTTTTGGGAAGAGTAAGTCATGGTTTCGGTTTGTATTCTGTACCTCTAAGAAATTGTGATTCAAGGAACGACTTGGAGAAAGGGTGAAAACAAAATGATTGACTAGCTCAGAATATCTTACCGCCTTAATCTTTTATGATTAGTTATGACTAAAGGTTCGTGCTATTCGATTTATGTATGTGAGATCCGTTGTGTGTTTTAGAGGCATGGTAATTGGGCCTTTTGGTTGAGTATGAATGAATTGTGGTTTGGGTTTGCATCTTGTTGAAAGAGCTTCGTGTTGGTTGTGATATGATTTCCTTGGTTACCGTAAGCTTGTCCTACTCTCGTTCTTCGCTCGAGGATAAGCGATTGTTTAATTGGTATCTGATATACGACCCATTTTGTCGTTACCGTGATTATCCATTTTTGCCCTCGTTGACCCATTCCTGAGTCTTGTTAGAACTATTTTGACCCGAGAAGTTAGTAGTCATGGTTTCCTAGGTGTCGTTTTGGAGTTTTGGAGCATCCTTTAGGAATGTGACTTTAAGCGGAAACTATTTGACCTAGAGTTGACTTGGTCAACGAAACCTCCATTGGGGAATCCGAGGCCACGAGTGAGTTCGTAGCGCGTTTTTATGTATGTCTGCGTATCTGGTGCCTTGGGTGATTGTCAGATTTCGGAATGAAATTGTGAAATTCCGGTGTCTGGTGTCCGCTGTAGTGGCACCGCTATAGCGGTGTGGTTGCCTTTGTAGCGGTAAGTTGAGTTTGGCCTTGACCGCTGTAGCGGTCTGCACAGCAACTATGGCGATACTGCTGGAGTGGTAAGGGCGGCCGCTGGAGCGGTTGACGAGCTGTTTTTATAAGTTCAAAACCCCAAACCATAGTCATTATTTCGATTCCGACTTGAGAGCTTTGTGGAGGCGAATTGGAGGGTTTTCAAGTGATTTCTTCCCTGAGGTAACATTTCTACCTTATTATAGTTTCATTAGCCTCTCTTAATCATCTAGCATAATCTAGAATCCATAGAATCTAATAGGTCTTCAAATAGGTTCCTGAGTTAAGTTCTAAATCATTTTTTGTCCTTAGAATCTTCCTAAATAGTAAGGTTGATGTTGAATAGGCCTGAATATGTTGGGAAAAAACTAGGTAGATTCATATTCTCCATAAAAAGCTTAAGATTAAAAGAAGGGTTTTTATGGGTTTTCTCCCTAACGAGTTCTTGGCTTTAGAATCTTGTATTATTGGTTTGGTTAGCTTCATTAAGCATGGATTTGATGATTATAAACTATGTAAACATGTTTCTTCCATTTTAGTGATAAAATTATGGGATTCAAGTTAGGGTTCTTAGACCCAAATTTGGGGGTTTTTATATTAATGATGATTTTAAGAATTAATTGAATATTCCTATGATTAAAGTAATGGGTTTTGACCTTTTGGTATTGAATTTTGTATTTTGGTCATAAACTTCCCGTTTTGCCCTTGAGACCTGCTTTTCCTAAATTAATGGTTGAAATTCGACCCGAAGCCAATATGGGTATCATTATTCATGATTTCTTACATATAATTCATATGTAATAGATGTTTGATTATTTAGAGACGCTTCGAAAGAAAAGACAACGTGTGGGTTCGTGACACCGTTCTTGCGCTGTGTAGGTTATGGTTTTCCTTTTGGTAGATTTGAACTGTTAGTTTTCCATATTCGTGTATTAGAAGGAACGAAGAATGCATGTATAGGAATTGGAGATTTGGGATGGAATCCTAGGATGGTACTGATGTGTGATTGTGTGTTCGGACTTGTGGCCTGTAGATTCCTTAGGTTGTTTGATGTGGGTTTTCTTGAATATCGGTGGATTTATGTGACTTGGGAGTAGCGGACGAAACTTATTTTTGTGCCGAATGATGAAAAGTTCCCATATTATGTGATTACTTGTGTTATGCCATTAATAGTGAATCTAGTTGATAAATGAGAGGGTAAAATGTACCAACGATTGTGATTGAGCCCTAAATGAGTTGTGACGAGGGATTTTGAGTGTAGGGTAGGATTCGTGTTACTAATTAGGAAGTGGTAATATGTATATCGATTGATTGACCTGTTGTGTGTGGGACTAGCCACACCGTTGAGTCGTGTTTGACTATTTTATTGTGTTGGCTTGATGCCATGAGTTGTTGATCGAGATTAGATCCTGTTATCCGTCATAGTTGGATATATTATTGGCATACCCACTGTGGTATTGGTGGTTCGGATATATTGTATGCATACCCACTGTTGGTATTGTAATATAGATACATTGTTGGCACACACACTGTTGGTAATGTGATATTGAGCTTGATATTGATACACGCATTGCACGCATTCTCATTCATTCATGATGTATAGCCGATACCCGGTGATGATCTGCTATCGTTGATTGGCATACCCACTGTTGGTATTCTGATATGATATATTGTTGGCATACCTACTGTTGGTATTGTGATATGATACATTATTGGTGTACCCCATTGTTGATTAAACTTGGTTGTTGATGTTGATACATGCATTGCATACATTCTTACTCATTCATGAGGCATGGCCGATACCCTTGATGATCCAGACGTTGATTAGTGAAATCGGGTATTTTGATAAACTCTTTTACTTAAGTGATTGTGAGAAGGCCGATGTCCGAGGTTCAATTTTGGATTCGTTGATTGTGTGAAACTGATATTTGACAGACTCTTTTACTTGAGTGATTATGAGAAGGCCGATGTTCGAGGTTCAATTCCGGAATCGTTGATTGTGTGAAACTGATATTTGACAGACTCTTTTACTTGAGTGATTCTGGGGTGGCCGATGTCCGATGATCTATTCCGGTATCTTTGTTGCATGGATGATTTCGATGATATCCCAAAATTGTTGTTAGTCCATGGACTCGCGGGTCCCTGTGAGCGGTGCCCGGTGAGACTCCCCCCGTGAGCAAGAAGCCGGTGGTCCATGTCGTCTGTCAGGGGAAAATCCAGGACGGGTGGCACTTAGACTTCGCGAGTCACACTGGGGTGTGCTACCAAGACGTCGATATTTTCGTCTGGAGTACATGTGTACACCTCATTTGCATGGCATGGCATTGTATTCATACATCTTGCATTGCATTGCATTGATACATCTTGCATTGCATTGCATTATGGCTTGTTTGAGATGATTTGGTGTTTACTTGTGATGATTGGGTTCGGATTGATTTATTCAGACTTGGCACATTTGGGATTAGATGCTTTACTTAGGCAATGACATGTACTTGGATCTAAATCTACTAATTGAACTTGTTGAGTGTTACACCCCGAGGTTCTGTACATTGAGATTTATGAGTGTTGGCTGTTTCAAGTATGGAAATTGAAGTTACCACCAAGGATACATGAGATTTGATGCGCTTATCTTATGTTGTGAGGGTTTAAGTTCATATAATAAGCGGTGAAAGGATTTGGAGGGCAAGTGAATCAAGGAAATTAAGTTGTTTGATTTTGGAGAGAACATGAGGGGTGATTTGAGGCAAAACAAGAGTCTAAAGTGGAGTTCATGAAGTCTAGTTTCTAAATGCAACAAACCGCTCATCGATACGGTATCGTAGCAACGAGATATGGACGTTACAAGTTGGGTTGGCAGGCCAGGAAAATGCTCTGCGCGAACGCGCCAGGAGTTGGTGCGAACGCACAGAAGGGGTGATAGATTCGCGCTCGGTAGTTTTTAAGTCGGTCCAGGCAGACCCTGGAACCTTATTAAAGGGGGCTTACCCCCTCATTTCCTCATCCAAACACCCTAAACCTCTCCAGATTTCTGGAAATTTCCCCTAATTTCAAATCATCAAATTTTCTCGCAAACAAAGTATAATTCCCGAATTTTGGTCCGGATAGCGTATAGTTGCGATAATAAAATCGTATTGCGGCAAGTCTTTGCCTAAATTCAAGGTTAGAAATGAAGATATTGTAGTTCTAGCGGAAGTAAGGTATGAATCTTCCCTTATTGATATTGAATTAGGTTTATTTACGGAGATAAAGTTATTAAATAGTCGTATAACAAGTTGGTTAGTTGAGAAACTTGGAAAACATCGTGTGGGATGTTTTATGGAGCCTATTGGTGTTGATAATGTTGTTGTGATGTTGGTATTGTTGTTTTTGGTCGTTGGATTGTGATTTCGGGCTAGGCATAGAAACAAGGGAGATGCTGCCCGAATTTCGGCAGATTCTAAATAAAATTGAATGGAGGATTCAAGAGCGGCATATGATATTGAGCCTAACAATGGTATAAATGGGTTATATGTAGATTTGCGAGCTTGGAAGGATAAACGTTGAGTGGCTAAGGAGACCGAAAGGTATGTTAAGGCTAGTCCCTTTCTGTCTAAAGGCATGACTCCTACGTTAGATTCCATATATGTCCTCCATAACATCCTTATTTCCAAAAAACTAGAAGTTCATGATTCTCAAGGTTTTTATGATAATAAAAACAAGATGTTTTCTATGATGACCATGACGACAATGATGACTCTTTTCTTACGAACTTATATATATATTTTTTGTTATGTCCCGTATCTTTACGTTGGGACATTATAAAGCTAAGTACGACAAGTTAAGGACGACATTGTTTTAGGCTTCTAGGTAAGGGTTTTTACCTTCCGATTTCGTTTCGATGCACAAGTGGCTTATGGATTTCTGTTTGGTATAAGAATATTATTGGAGAATAAGGATTAATTGACCAAGATTATATGACTAAGTGAGATTAAGAGCCTAATTGTGTCATTAATAAGTCTAATTGGCCGCGTGGGTCCCACTTGGGACATGGCCAACTTTTATTGGCTAACAATGTGAGTGGGACACATGTCCACACTATAGACTTCCATATAAGGGATATAGCTGATTCACAATGCTATTAGAAGCTCATTTCATCAACACAAAGTATAGAAAACTTAGACACAGAGAGAGAAGGTCTCGGCCAAAGGTCGTCGAGAATGACCAGCCTATTTTGATCCAAAAAATTCATTTTTCACAAATTGAATCCTCCTCAAGTGTATAAGGACGTGTAGTAGATGTTGGGAAGAGATTAGGAGGTGTAGCATTCAAGAGAATTGAAGAATTGGTACGAGGTTGAAGGGCAAGTCGCAAGGTAAGGATAACCATTGTTCTTGTGTTGTGTGGTGATTTACATTTATAATTCATGCATGTTGTTGTTGGATTGTTGTTGTGGTTGAAATTGAGAGTGAGCCGTGAGCTTGGTGAGGCAAGGGTGGGTTCCATTTTGCTTGTATTGTTGAAATAAATGCATGCCACCATTTGTAATTGGACTAAGAATTGTAGAAATTGGTTTATGTTGTGCATGTTAGGATTGGGGCTGTTTTCTTAGAAATTTGCATGAACCATGTGTTGTAGATTTGAATGGGATTGTGTTGGTTCTTCTTGTACATTGTATTGGAATTGATTGAAGGTGTGGTAGTATGAGTAAAGGAGTGAAAATCATAAGTTGTTAAAGTAGTGTTGTGGCCGTGTGAATGGACTGTTTTGGTTGGATTTGTGGACCGTGTTTGTGCCAAATTTGGATGGTTATTTTTATGCACATTATAGTATATTGTATGTATGTTGAATGTGTGAATTAAGGAGTTAATGAAACAAGTCTTGTTGATGGATATGAGCAGTCCAAACCGTGGACTATTTTAAGAATAGAAATGAAAGTAATGTTGTTAATTGTTGAATGTTGTTGTGAACATGTAATGCAAGTGAATTGGCATTGTGTATGTGCTGTTTGGCTGTGATTTTAGGACTGAATGGATGATATACAAGCTGCCTACAGTCCCTAAGTCATGCTAAACAAGTTTGAAATGATATGAGAAAGAATGAGTAGAAATATTAGATTGTAAGCACTATATGTAGTTGGTTTGAATGCGAGCGGAATGTCGTCTAAATGTTTGAAAGGGATTGTGAGCGTCGAAGTGCGTATTGAAATCCCTTGTATACTAATTATAGCCCTTGATATCTTGATATAGGCTAAGTATTGTTGGGCAGCAAGTACAAGTTATTATTACGACTAAACGCTAAAGGTACGCAAAGCCTATTCCTTTCTTCTTTCCTCGGTGTCCTAGACGTACATAAGGTATGTCACCGGCCTCGGGGTGACTCAACTCTCTAATTCTTAGTATGACATGTGATTGTTATTCGTTCTTAATGTTGAAAATGTTGGGATAGTCAAGTTATGATTTCGTTACTTATTACATGATTGACTAGTACGTGATATACAAGAGTTCTTTATTTCTTTTAAAAGGAATTGCATAAGTATGCTTGATTTTCATGAGATGTAACATGCTAACGTCCGAGAATTGATTTAGTTACTATTCATTGAGTCTCAAAGATGTTTTATATATATGTGGTTGCTTATTACTCTTGCTCGTGCTTACCGCTATATCCTTCACTGAGTCCCGGGCCAGGGTACGTTCTCGTGCGCACAACTATTATACTATTCACCGAGTCCCTCACTAGAGGGCCGGGACACGTTATATATATATATATGATGATATGATGATATGATGATATGATGATATGATGATATGATGATGTGATGATATGGGGAGGTGGCCAGGATGGCATATGATTCCTTATTACCGAGTCCCTTACTAAAGGGCCGGGACACGAATATGTTTACGTTTATGATGTTATGATTATAAATACCGAGTCCCTTATTAAAGGGCCGGGACACGTTATATATGTTATATACGAGTGATTATGCAATTTTGATTATAAAGCATTATATTGATATTGATATGAGAACGATACAAATGACATATGTTCAAAGGCAAGTTTTATGAAACTCGTTGCTGGGTATTGAGTCCTATACACCTTGTCTCGTATATGATTCTATTTACTATGTCTCATGCTTTACATACTAAATTACCTATTCCGCATCGACCCCCCTTTCTTTGGGGGGGTGCGTTTCATGCCCGCAGTGCGGGGGACGGTCGTTTCGGAGATCCGCCGCCTTAGGGTATCTACTCGCCTATCACCGAGTGCTTCTTTGTTCCTGTGAGCATACTTTCGTGGTATAACCTTTTGACATGTGTATATGTTGTTGTTCGGGGCACGACGGGGCTCGTCCGTCATATGATGTCGTTGTCACTCTTAGAGGTCCGCGGTCACATGTGTGGATTCGTGTGGGATTGTTATTTTGTTGTTGTGTTATGGCTTATGTTTGGGGCGTACCCATTCGTAGTGGCAGCCTTTGTCGGCTTGCGTAGACATATATGTTTATCATAGCGTAGTATAAAAGTAGCCTTCTCGGCTTATGTTTTGTTGGGAAGTTCCCTTATATATATATATATATGACGTGCCTTTTGCCGCTTTTGCGTTAGATTGACTATTAAAGATTACAACTCTTCAAGAGATAAGTAGCTTTGATTTGCAATTGTATCGCCTTCCTTTTTAGATCCGCTATTCATGCTAGTAGTATATGATTATGGGTAACAGGGTATACGGGTGTCCAAGTCGGGCACTAGTCACGGCCTACGGCGTTGGGTCGTGACATTTTTCCATGACGTCCTTATCCCCACAAGCTAGAGATTCATGATTCTTAAAGTTTCTTATGACATTAAAGATGATTATGTTCTCACGATGAGGATGATGATGATCCTATTCCTAGAAGTTTCAAAGTTATGACTTTAAAGCTATTAAATTCTAAAGCTTATGGATTTGATGCTAAAATGAGAGTATTGAGCTTATTTCATGAATTCCTTGATTTTATTCATTGTTGTTGATATCACCTTATAATCATTATTCCTTCAAGGTGAGATATAGCAATGATGATTATTCCATAATATAATCGGAGGCTACCGACCTTATATCACTCCGATAAAGTGGTAAATTTTATTTGGGCTCCCATGCATGCTACTTATATTATATATGTTTATATGTATCTATATGTATATATGGGATGTGGCAAAAAGGGCGAGGCGTTATATACGCATAGCCACATGATCAGCTGGTATATTATGATATCGTCCCGGATGCGGGATGGCCGGACGTGAGATATATGGGTATGGATCGGGCTGTTCGTTCCTCGGCACTATTATATGATATATGGATCGGGCCGTTCATTCTGCGGCAATATAATATATTTATGGATTAGGCCGTTTGTTCCGCGACAATATAATATATTTACGGATCAGGCTGCACGTTCCGCAGCACTATTATGTTATATATGTATATGAGAAAGGTTTTTTTTTTTTTTTTTTTTTTTTTTTTTTTTTTTTTTTTAAAAAAAAAAAGCTAAGCATGCATTATATCCTCCTTATGAGGCAATCGGATGTACAGGTTATCTCTTTATCTCATGCTATGTTCCATACTTCTTATTATGTTGTTATTCATGTCTTATATACTCAATACCTTTGTTCGTCGACGTCCTTTCTCGTGGACGTCGCGTCTTGCCCGCAGGTATAGACAGACGTGACGAGGACCCTCCACAAAGAGGGGCTGCCTTCAGGTACTAGTTTTGCTTGGCGGGCTCCACTTCTTCCTGGAGCATTAATGAGTCTGAATTTGTATGTACATTTTGTATTAAGGGTATGTCGGGGCCCCGTCCCGATTCGTACTTCAAGTCATATTCACAGAGGCTTTAGGCATGCATTCTGTGTATACTTAGTTATGTTTTGCTAAGTGGATATGTTGACGTCGTAAGCTTATGGTACTTATATGTATGCATGATACCATATTTATAGTTGGCCTTCTTGGCCTTATTTTGCCATTTGAGACATGAAGAATGCGAGTAATAAGTTGGTTTGCTCGGTTTCCGTAAGATATCGGGTGCCAGTCGTGCCTCATATAGGTTGGGTGTGACAAAGTGGTATTAGAGCAGGTCTGTTCTAGGGTTGTCTACAAGCCGTGTCCAGCAAAGTCTTGCTTATGGGTGTGAACCGCACCACACTTATAAACAGGAGGATACGGGGCATTTAGGATTGACCTTCCTTTCTCATCTTAGATCGCGCGGTAGAACTATGTTATCAGGATTCCCTTTTCTTAACCGTGCATTATGATTTCAGTGACGCCTATGAAGAGGAAAGCAACATGTTACATCTCAAAAATTCCGGATGCATTGCCTTGTGGATAGGCTAATGTGAGCTTAAGGTGATTATGAAATCCTTATGAGATTAAGGGAAGTATTAGATAGCTTAAGTTGAATACCATAGGATTTCGAAGTCATACGAATATGTGAAATTTAGTTTGTTGAAGGAAGTGAAATTTAAGTCGTGTTCGGAAGGTTTCCGCTATATTTGAGCTAATATTTATTTAGAAATATCTTGAAGGGATGCTATAGGGCCTGTTGTATGGTTAATGAAGTGCTATATAAGTTCCAAGAAGGTTCCATGAGGATTGGAAGTCAAACGAGTCGACGAGAATGGAATTCGAAAAATTTCTAGTTGTACGGCCATTTGTACGAACCGTATAAATTATACGGCCCGTATAATGGTCCGTAGGTTTCGTCCAGAGAGGGGTGATCCCTGGTGGGATTATACGGTCCAATTATACGGACCGTATAAATTATACGGCCCGTATAATAGGCCGTATAATCGGGTCGGGTCAAATTTTCTTTTTATATACAAGATCGACCCTTGCTCATTTTTCATTTCCCACATTTCTTCCAAACTCTCTAAAGCTCCAAAACCCTTCTCCAAACATATTTTACTCAAACCCAAGGGATAACAAAGATCAAATAGCAAGAATCAAAGTGTTCATGTGTTAGAATGCTTCCTCGGGTTGGTAGATTTCAAGAAAAACTTGAGCATTGTAGCTAGGGTTTTGCACAAAGTTGATAGCTGATCCAAAGCTTGTCCCCATGGGTTAAAAAAGTTAGTTTCCATTCTTATATCATGTTATTGAGAATACTTGGTTGTAGCAAAACTTGGGTAGAAGAAGGAAGTAGAGAATGAGGTCTAAATGTAGTTTTTATGATGTTTTTGAGTAGTAAGCTATCTTGAGTCATGATTCTTAGTATTATAAGGATATACTCTTGTTATGGAAGGAAATAATGGTGATGAGGAACTGTTGTATGAAAATGTGCTAAAATGGGTGTGAGGTTGTTGGTATGAGTTGAACATGAGGATGAATTTTGAAGGCTTAATGGAATTTGATTACTTGATTATGATATTGTGGGTGTATTATGGATGTTTGGGAGTTGTTTTGTAATATGGTGGAAGTTGATGAAATAGGGGAAATGCTGCCCAATTTTCATTAGATCATAAATTGTTTTAGCTTGAATTTAAGAGTGTCATTAAAGCTTAACCATAGTATGAATCCTTCTAAATGTAGATTATTCAAGCTTCAACGGTGAACGTTAAATAGTTAAGCAGCATTTAAGAGGTATGTAAGGCTAACCCTTCTTTCATTAAGGCATGGTTGCATATATATATATATATATATATATATATATATATATGAGCTCCATAATGTCTTCCAAATGGCTCTATCT
>NW_026713155.1:0-17500 GCF_029784015.1 Lycium ferocissimum
GTGGGAATTTGGGGGAAATAGTTAAATTTAAATTTTGGTGGAAAGGGTTTTAAATATGGGCGAATGGGAGTTAATGACTTGAAGAGTTATTGGTTGTTTCACTTAGATTTGAGAAGAAATATTTAACATCGTTTTGTGGTTCGTTTGACTTAGGTGGATGATTAGTTGGAGGATCGAATGCTTTGAGCGTTGTTGGTTGATAGTGATAAAAGTGATTTGAGATGAAATACGGGAATTGAAGGATTACAATGAGGCATCTTGCAATCAGGTTCAGAAGATTAAGGTTCGTAAGACTTAAGATGAGCTAACATAGGTACGTGAGTCGTGTTTGGATTGCGGGGGTGTTATATCATGACGCTCAGTAAAAGGGTGACCTTTGAGGTTGATTGGTGTCTTCGAGGTGAAACAATAGTTAATGATATAAGAGCTTGGTTGCGATTGTACATTATAGAGTGGGCCTGAGATTTTATGGATGAGTTGGTATGTTCGGTTATGTCATAGACTAATAGAGGTCAGTGGTGGACTAAGTTGTTACACCCGGTACATTTCGAAGAGCGTTCGTCCAACTGACACCAAGACGTTAAGTGTGGTAAGAAAGTCGACCTTTGAATCAAGGAATAAGACCTCTCTTAAGTATATTTAGTAGTTAAGACCATATATGGGGAGTATCGGGAGGATTGGAGGTCAAACGGATGAAAACAATAATAATAATGAAATGACGTTACACCTTGGCAAAATTTCGGACGTCTAACTTGAGCAAGGTCTATCTCCTATCATATAAGGAGTTATAAAGTGAATAAACTATACAAATTGAATTTCATCGAGTCTAGTTTTCAACGCAACAAACCGTTCGTCGATACGACATCGGAGGAGGGAGTTATGTTCATTTCAAGACGGATAGCCAGAAGCCTGCGAATCTATATGAATTTTCTAGAAACTTACTTAAGGCCAACTAATTCGGCCCAATGGAGCCCAACCCGACCCGGACCACTATATATACCCCATCCAACCTCATTTTTGCTTCATTTTTAACCACGACAAACCTTTGGAAGCTCCTAGATACACCACTCACTATCCAAATAATATTTTAAGCGTAATTTAATAAGGTTCAACCTCGAGTTATGCTCGAAAAGTACGCATAAGCTCGTAGGTCTCAAGTTCGCCAACGGGTCATCGTGGGAAGAGTGGAATCTTCAAGCTCGGGTGGAATTTCGCGCATACAAACTCAGTTAAGGTAACCCTTTTCCTATCTTTACATAGATCACACAAATCCAAAGTAAATATTGTTAAATTTAGCTACTATTACGTTAAATTGGCGGAACTACGTAATGGATTTGTGGTAGTTGTCATGGATGGATTAAAATGGACATTTTGGAAAAAATTAGCATGAAAAATTGAGTTAGATTATGGCGGATGATGTTGGGTTGTTGTTGATATCATTGTTGGCATGGGTTTTGTTAAATTCGAAGATAAATTCGTGAATTATGGCATTTTGGCAAAATTAAGGGAATTAATCACGTGACGGAAATTATTGGTAAAAATTCCATGGAAATCGATATGGGTTAATATGGGTATTGTTGTATTGTTGTTGTTTGGAAGCTTTTGTCAACACTGGGATGTCAAAAACAAAGAAAATGCTACTCGATTTTTACGTAACTCCGAACTAGTTAGGATATAACACTTAAGATGTTGCATGCAAGAAAAACAAGAGTTAACCCTAGATCTTATATCTATATTTAGGTGTGGGGGAAAGGACCGGCGTTGGAATAGGGAATTCTCTAGATCGAGTTCTTGGAAGGCAAAGGTATGTAAGGTTTTCGTTACCTTCACTTCTTTGGAACAAATCCGATAACCGTACTACAAATTGTCCTTCATAACACATGTTCCACTCCATAACTCCAAAATGAATAGAAACATATCAACTCCTTCAGAACATAGTTGACTTTCTCCGGGATGCCATATTAACAAAATAAGATGTTATGTTAAAATAGTCACTTTCGTTGCTCTCTTCTATTGACGCTATTAGTGTTATCTTATAAAGGTCCACATGTCATTCCATTGATCTCCATTATATATATATATATATATATATATATATATATATATATATATATATATATATATATATATATATATATATATACACTATTTTATACGGAGCCGCGCTTATAGTCGACGGGCACGATACGTAGATGTGCAATTTCGATTGCTTTCACACCGCGTATCGAAAATTTGGGTACGTTATCACACCAAGTCCGTAAGGATCGGGTACATTTCACACCGATTCTTAAAAGGTCGGGTACGTTATGATAGTATATATATATATATATATATATATATATATATATATATATATATATGTATATTTTGCATTGCATATTGAATATTGTTTCCCGTTGATTCATGCTACTATTACTTCCTCCGTTTATAGCTTATTTATCTTGTTATTTCTGCCTTACATACTGGGGTGACGCTCTTCTGCTTAATCGACGTCCCATCGTACGGGACGCTATGATTTCGTGTTGCGGTGTCCGACGAGTTACGGCAGGACCATTCATAGTAGGGCTACGGCTTCAACAAGGGTCAGTAAGCACCACTACTCCGAGCTTGCTATATTTTGGTATATTTATGCTACTATAATACTTGTCCTTATGTTATGGGTACGTCGGGGCCCTGTCCCGATGCTTATGTTTGTACATATACTCCTAGAGGCGGTATTAGACACATTGTAGCATGTGTATGTGTTGTACGATGTGGTCGGTCTTGGATAGTCGAAAGTATGCTTTTGGACAACCTTGTCGGCCAGCTTATATATATCGCCATTGACTAAGATGTTATGTTAACTTTGTGTTGGTCCTTTCTATATGCAGGTGCTTTTATATGCATATGATGATAATTACAATTATAATAGTTGTATTAAGGTTATATTATGTCACGTCGAGGTGGTGGGGCGATTGGTCGGTGCCCACCATGCCCTCGTCGGGTGTGACAAAGTGGTATCGCAGCCGGTCGAGTCCTAGGGATGTCTATGAGCCGTGTCTCGTAGAGTCTTGTTTATGGGTATGAAGCATGCCATACTTATAAATAGGAAGCTACAGGACATTTAGGAATGTATCCTTTCTGCATGATCTCGATCATGCGATTGAGCAAAAAATGTAGGAAAGCTAGTTCCTGATTCCATTATTCTGTTTTGCAATATTGCTGATGAAGAGAAAAGCTTCAGTTAGTAAGAGTGTCGGGAAGGCCCCAAGGGTTGATACTAGACTAGCGCTGCCTACCTTTCTGGTCGAGGAGGATGGTGGAAGAAAGAAGAAGTATAAGTTACACGATCGATTCGGACACAAAATGATCATTGAGATGGACCCTTCGACGATTAGTATTGAGTCGGATCCTTCAGAGAATATGACCTCTATTGAGGAAGATCGAGTGGAGAGGTCCTGAGAAAACGATCGAGTGCTTCAGTACGGCCCTAGGGTTTTAGTCTCGCCTTCGTGTCTATTGAGCGAGGGGGTAAGAGAGAGGAGCAGACAGAGTTAGCACGTCCGAGTTTCTCCTATGGTCCGCTACGCAGTCTTACGGACGTCGTTACAAAAAGGAGCCCGCATAGTCCTCAATCTTGGGCATCAGTTAATCAGGAGTCGCCAGTGTACGTTATGAGGTATGTGCAGGCTGAAGAGGATATTCAGGCTGAGAGTAGGAGGGTAGTGAGGAAGATAGGAGGGTGCCGCTCCGTAGTGTATCCGATCGAACTCTCGCATACAGGACTAGGGTAGGCTGCTTATAGGTTACACTAAATTACTCTATTGAAATTATTTATATTATATGCATATATGTATAGTGGGACCTAGAATGTCAATGTTATTTGTTAGAAGAAAGGTCGGGACCTTAAAGTTGAAAGGAGGGCCGAGGCAATAATAGCAAAGTTTTGATACCGTCAACCAACAACTAAAATACGGAATGCTGCTAAAGCGGCAACATGATATGCTGTTTTACCTTTTCCCTTAGTTTGATGATGCCGGGCTTAGGGACTCGGATTTATGTTATGCTAAACTACCCGGTCAAAAGAAACTCGAAAGTAATGCCGAGTTGCTTGTGGTAAGATACACGCGGTACGTAAGTGAGTAAGAACTCATCGAGAGTAAGTAAAATAAATGGGAAAGGTAGCATAACATCCCAAGTATGCAATGGGAATTTTGATACAAGTCAGGTATGGAATTAGTACTACTAGACAAGTAGGGGTGAATCGGAAGGAGAAATGTTGGCACTAAGAATATCTTGGGAAAGTCTCTTGAACGATTATGTGATAGGATGTTAATGAGTATGTTGTATAGCATATAAGGAAAATAAGTATGAAGGAATGCTGAAGGAGAAACGGGAATGCAACAACGACAAAGAAGTTTGGGCAGAGAGGATCTAACAAATGAATTACACGAACATAGGAATCCTATGGATATTATGTGAAGGTAACGATGTGAACGGAACATTGACTTAAAATGAGCTGCACGATACACAGCAAAGCGAACCATTAAATGTTATAGGCATCGTAATTAAATGACCACCTCCGAAGGTAAGAACAAGTAATGTTAGTTCTAGTCGGTAAAATGTTAAGTTCGCATTGACATCAAAATGCGACTACCAAAGATTCTTCATAAAAAGATGAGTATCTAAAGACAAAAGAGATAACGATGAGACACAAGGAAGAATATTGATAGTTAATGAAGAAAGGAGTTATATACACCGTTTGCAATAGTCAAAATTATGAGCACGCCTCATCATGTAGGCAATATAAGTACGGTGAAAGGGAACAAGTAACCGCGCATGTGTCTCACTAAATACTTGAGAGGTGTAGGAACTCCATAATGAATGGTAATTGGTATATTAACAATTGGATTTTCACCTGATAGGCCACAAGCAGGATAGGACTATAGGAAAAGGGTTGGAAACAAGGCAGGATAGGACTACAGGAAAGAGGTTGGAAAGGAGAAGATATGAAGACTCACGACAAAACTATAATAAAGGAAGGGTGGAAAGGGAACAACAGTTAACAACTAGATACTCGGGGACCAGAGGTCATGAAAGCAAGGATAGCTAGAAAGGTGTAAATATGTGGGAGGAAGGCACAATGGGAACTACAAGTATAGATGATGTCAAATAAGTAATGGATCAAGTGACGCGTGGGAGAAAACAACCAACTCATAGGGCAAAAGAAACTGTTCGGGAAACCAACGAGGCTAGTGACGACTTGAATGGTAATTACATATACATAGATAACTACGCCCCAATATCTAGGGTAGTCGTTACAAGGAAAAAGGTAATCGCATAATGACGGATCTCAAGACTGCTAATACAAGAGAGGCAACGTGGAAAAGTCTCGACAAGAGAAAACTAAGTAAGCCTTTCTGGAAGCGGTGGATGGAGACGGAACCTTAACATTATCCTTGGAAGGTATATGAACTGGTATAGGAGATGACGGAAGAGGGAAGCCCAGCCACTCAGTGGGAGAGGGAAACCGCTATCAAACAGAATTACCGTAGTGAGGAATAAAAAAAAAAGAGCTTTCAGGCGATCGTATCCTTATAAGGGGGAAAGTGATGAAGAACTTAGAAGAAGGAGGAGGAGTAGAGCAACAAGAGGGTTAAAGAGTTAGGTAAAATTAAAAAGGGCGCATCAATGAGGGTAATAAGTGGTTGACAAGAATAGCTTTAGACCTGGAAGTCAACTAGTTTAGTGGGCGATAAGGAGCATATGTCTAAATGCCACATGGGTATACGCTAACTAAAAGTTCAATAAGCTTGGTAATAGAGACATGTACAGCATGACACCAAGACAACCCATGTAGCCATCAGAATGATGCAAACTAAAAGTAGCAACCCATTTGAATTCTTCCGAAATAAGATTGACGAGACCGCGGGACAAAAAAAAAATTTAGGCAAAAAGAAAAATGACGAAGAAGCTGTGACAAGGACTAGACCACGAGACGCAATGGGCATCTGAGATACAATGACTTCACCTGAAAGGAGTAAAGGATGAGTCAGGAAAAGGGAGATGGATACGTGGAAGTTTGCAAGTAAAAATTGGCTAGGGTATGATAGCCAGTTAAGGGAAAGCATACAGCGTAACACGACGAAGGCATGAATCATTTCAACAAGCTGTATGCTGAATCTAAGGAATCTCGCAAAGATAATTAGCCCCTATAGCTCGATATTCAACAAAAGAGACCCGCAGATAAGACATGACGTATCTAAGTACAAACTATGAGCATGTTGTAAAAAAAACGTCAATGGTAATCAGTGAAGGCAGAATGAGGTACGAAGGTTAGAGTAAAGGGATACAGTATCAGGACACCATAGGCTTAGAGTTGAAGGGATGACAAGGAGTTGTAAACAGAACCATTACCTCGAAATCGACTATTAACGAAGGAGGAAAGGATTAAGGTAGTATCCAAGAAGTAGAGAAAGCAGTTACGAGGGTAGTGCACATCTTAGTGGCCTCTAAAACTTAGTAACCAAGGAAGGGCCCTACTGACCACCGAGTATAGGCATTGGGTGTTATATCCCGCATTTTTGCACATTATGATAGGTTGGAGACAAAACCATTCCGGGATACAAAGTCGAGACTTTAGACCTTCGATTTTATTTTGAGACATAAGTTGTGCATGAATTTGTGTGGTATGGAAAACCTAGGAAATTTGGGACCAAAAATGGAATAAGTGAAACTTGAAAATCATGCAATTTCCTTGCATTTGGCCGTGTGGATTTTTGGAATTGGCCCACCCATTTTGTGTTCAATTTTCATTGCTCCAACACGTATGCGTGTGGCCAAGGACACTTGTGCACTTCATATAAGCACACAAGATGATCAACTACTTCATCCTTATTCATTTCAAGACTTAGAAAAAAAGACCAAGAAGTTGAACACCAAGAGGAGGCTCTCGGCCAAACCTCCAAAAATTGAGGTCCCAATTCTAGCCACTCCAAAAATATTTTGTTGATGCAAACCCACTAATTTGAGGTCCCTAAGTAGCGTGGAAGCGTTGTTGGAGCGATCAACCCGCTAGTTTCTATTATCGCAAACCCTAGCCTATTGGGAAGTTGAAGGAAGAAAGGTAAGATTTGATTATGTTTTATGTGTTATAAAGGTTGTATGCATGTCGTAGTATGTTAAAATGGATGAATATCATGAAAAATGGTATGTTGGAATGAAGGTTGTGTATGTAGTATATGGCCGTGTGAAGTGTGTGTGTTGTGTTGTGTTGAAGCCATGAATTAATGCCTAGGTAGTATGTTGATGGTTGTAGTGTGAAGAAATGAATGAGAATTATCAATATGTGCATGTTGGTATGTTGGCCGAAAATGGGTCATGTTATGTAGCAAGAAACAAATTAATGTCGCTTAACGTTTTAGTCGTGGTCGTTATGAATTCTATGTTGGAAATGAGCTTTTAATGACTCAAGATTGATGTTGTAATTGTATGGGCTGATTTGAAGGCTATTGTACATTTGATGTAATTTGTATATTTATGAGAATGATATTGTTAGAATGTGAATTGTTGGTGCAAATCATGATTTGGAAATGAGAAGTGTGTTATAGTGTGTCTCGGGTTTGGGGGACAGTTTTGGGCAAATTGGAGCCTTGTTGGATTGTTGGAATTATTGTATAAATTGTTTGAAATGTTCTTAAATGATGTTAGTATGGATTCGGATTGGTAATTGAATGTACAAGCGTTGATGTTTGCTTGAATGTAAGTCGTTGAATCGAATATGTTGAAAGTTGTTGAATGATGTAAAAGAGAGTTGTTAATGTTATATTGCCTTTCGGATTGGTTATAAATGTTGCTAGGTTGGTTGTTGTTGTTGATTTTGGCCGAGTTAAATTCTCGGGGTGGCCTATTTACAGGGGAAATCTTTGCCCAAATTTCTGTAGAATTAAGGGCTAAATTGGAATTAAATGCCCAAATATCTCTAGCTAATGTTTGGCATATTACGACTTGTTATGTAGACTTTGGGCAGCCCGAGACATAAGTTGAGTTGGACTAGCGTGAGTTGGATTAGCGTTGAAAGCGATCGAGGTATGTGAGGCTTACCCTTCTTTCCTTTTGGCATGTCCTAGACGCAAGTAAGTTATGACGTATTATGAGCTTCGGGGGAAATTCCATTCGTAAAATCCGAGCATGCTTACGATGCATATTTGCTCTTGATGTTGGCACCCTTATGTGGACAAGCTATGGTTTATGTGTCTTTGTATGATTGAATTTCAAAAGTCTTATAAGAAATTTTGCTACTAAAAGAGGTCCCGAACTTCAAACGCCCGTAACTTTCGCATACGAGCTCGGATCGCCCTAAAACCTAATAGGTAACTTCATAAGGCATAACATTCCCCCAACTCTCGTAGTCGGGCTCGGGTGGGATTGGCACCCGTCCGTGGGCCCCGCGACTTTCTTTATGTACTTTGACGGTTTTTTTGAAAAAAAATATGATATAACTATTATTCTGATTTCAAGTACGATCAGTTTACCTATCTTTTGAGTTTGTAACAATGAATTGGGAACATATGATGACTGTGATTTTCGTAGGCGGGCCCGGATGGGGCTGACGCTCGTCCGTGGGTCCCGCGACCTTTTTATGTACAATTCTGATGGTTTTTGAAAGAATTCAATATGACTACCTTTCCGACCCCCGAGTATGATTACCTATCTGTCTGTTGAGTCTGAAATAAGGATTTTACGTATGTGATTTTGATATGTTCCCGAGTGACGCTCGGGCGAAAAATCTGATTTGACTACTGTTTTGGCCTATAAACGATGGTTCGTTTCGATTAACCTACTAAGTCTTTGTAAATGTTTTAAACTGTATTTGGCTACTTGTGATTCTGCTCGTGCATTCTGTTGTTACATTTTTCGCTGAGTCCCGGGCCGGTATGTGTGATAATGTCCGCTGGATACTTGACCGCGGGCTGTGATATTGCCGCTGGATTCTTGGCCGCGGTATAGGTATATGTGACATTACCGCTGGATTCTTGGCCGCGGTATAGGTATATGTGACATTGCCGCTGGATTCTTGGCCGCGGTATGTGTATATGTGTGATATTGACCGCTAGGTGCTTGACCGCGGTATGTGTATATGTGATTTTGACGTACCTGGATTTTGATCAGTTGATTAATGTCAGCTCATATGATAGGATATGATGTTATGATGTTCTTCGATATGTATATGTATGATCTGTATTTCAGAAGTAAGCGTGTTGGCATTCTGATTATTATATTTGTCTTACGCACTCTCGTTGCATGACTTACGTGTCGATGACAACATTTTGGTATTCGGTTATTATGTTCATTTTCTCGTACCTCATTCGTTTTGATTATGATTCGGATTTGTTACTATGTCTTTCGCTTTGCATACTCAAGACATATTCCGTACCGACCCCCTTTCTTCGGGGGCTGCGTTTCATGCCCGCAGGTACAGATTCGCGTTTTGGTGATCCACCGGCGTAGGATTTCCATTCTGCTGTTCGGAGTGCTCCCTTTGTTCTGGAGCCGTCATTTTGGGTATATACTTGTCCGTTGTATATGTATGAGTTTGTTCAGGGGTACGGCGGGGCCCTGTCCCGTCATATAATTCCGTTTGTCTGTTTAGAGGTCTGTGGACACAGATGTGGGTCATGTACAGTTCGGTTCGGATGCGTTGAGTAAGTGGTGTTTGGGCGGCCCATCCGCCGTGCCAGCCTTGTCGGCTGCGTGTATGTATGCTTTGCTACGTTATATATATTATGACAGCCTTACCGGCTATTGTGCAGTTTATATATTGTATGTGACAGTTCGGAACCACGTATGATTTCTATGTCGGTATAGATTGTTTGTATGCTGATTTCGGTTATTGAGTGCGTATGGGTGCCCAACTCGGGCACTAGTCACGGCCTACGGGGTTGGGTCGTGACAGAAGTGGTATCAGAGTAGTTCGTCCTCGGAATGTCTACAGACCGTGTCTAGTAGAGTCTTTTTTATCGGTGTGTTGTGCACCACATCTATAAACGGAGGCTACGGACATTTAGGATGTTATCTTTCCTTCGATCTTAGATCGTGCGATAGAGGCCGTGTTGTCGGGATGACTCTTTTACGACGAATATTGTGTTTTCGAGCGATGCCTCGAGGAAGGCCACGGCGCCGGGCGGCTGCGGCGCCGGGTGAGACCGGGAGAGCCGGGCCCGATGACTACTAGGGCTCGTGCTCGGATTGAGCCAAATATTATGCCTCCGACGGCTAGCTCGCGCACGCCGCCCGTATCGGAGGGATTTGGAGCGACCAGGCCGCGGCACGGGGGGTGGCTCCCCCGCCAGCTCCCAAGGTTCGAGTACCCACGCCCCCCCTCCCCGGCCCGGGGCGGAGGATGGGACCTGCGAGCGATCCGGTTGTTGACTCGGTTGGAAGGGACGAGGTCCAGAGACATGGAGTAGGGGATGATCGCGCAGATAGGCGCGACAGTCAGAGGGCCCGTGATTTTCTGCTTTGTGGCCCACCAGAGTTTTTCGGGTCAAAGCCCGCAGAGGACCCTCACGAGTTCATTCGGCAGATGCAGCGCACACTGCGATTGATTAGTGCTTCCGAGACAGAGTCGGTTGAGATGGCATCCTATCGGTTGCACGATGTAGCGGCTAACTGGTACGAGTCCTGGATGTTGTCCAGAGGTGAGGGTGCCCCTCCAGCCATATGGAGCGAGTTTACAAAGGCCTTCCTGGCCCATTTTCTACCTCCAGAGATGAGGCGGGCCAGGGTAGACGATTCCCGCCGGTTGCGAGAGGGCAGGAGTGTCGGGGAGTACGATGCGGGAGTTTGATTCGCCGGCCGTATACGCACTCGCTCATGTCGTCGAGGAGGACCGACCGGATGCACCCATGTGATAGGCCGGATGATTACTCGATTGATAGGCGTACGGTGATGGCGGCCCGAACGTTGGGATGGATATCGCCCGTATACGGGCCCACGCCCGTGGGTATGGAGGATCGACACCGGGGGTGTCAGCCCGACAGGGATTATGACCGGGGCCAGCCCAAGAGGGCCAGATCCGCAGCATATTCTGGGGAGTCTCGAGGCAGGCAGCCTCGGCGGCACAGAAAGGCATGGCATACCTCTCCCCCGGTGGAGACTCACACCCCCCGCGGTTACCGGTTCAGAGCCCGGATGGTGCGGGGTACTTAGAGGCGAGAGTAGCTCCAGGGCTTCGGGCTCGCAGATGGACCTAGGTTCCGGCCGGTTGAGGCCCCCCCTACCCCGATGTCTCCATCTAGGAGGCACCGGCTCGGGGGGGGGGGAATGTCGTCATGCCACGGGTGCTTGCTTTCGCCCGCGTATATGAGGGGTGTCCACTCGGGGGGGTTGCCGGTTCGTCTTTCCCTTCTGTATCTATGGGCCCGATGGGGCGGGGCATACCGACTCCAGCAGGCCGGGGCAGAGGCCGTGGCGGAGCCTCCAGTTCTGGCGGTCCATCGAACCGCCTATATGCGTTAGCCCGTGGACGGGGATCGGGGAGGCGCCACCGACGCGGTACATGTGTAATCTAGACTCTTTAATTGATTATGTTGATTGATGTATGAACTGTTTGTGATAATTGTAAAAGAAACTCCCCCGAGTGCTTATAAGATCCCATAAGGCAAATTTAACATTCGAGGACGAATGTTCTAAAGGGGGGGAGGATGTTATATCCCGCATTTTTGCACATTATGATAGGTTGGAGACAAAACCATTCCGGGATACAAAGTCGAGACTTTGGACCTTCGATTTTATTTTGAGACATAAGTTGTGCATGAATTTGTGTGGTATGGAAAACCTAGGAAATTTGGGACCAAAAATGGAATAAGTGAAACTTGAAAATCATGCAATTTCCTTGCATTTGGCCGTGTGGATTTTTGGAATTGGCCCACCCATTTTGTGTTCAATTTTCATTGCTCCAACACATGGTGTGGGCCAAGGACACTTGTGCACTTCATATAAGCACACAAGATGATCAACTACTTCATCCTTATTCATTTCAAGACTTAGAAAAAAAGACCAAGAAGTTGAACACCAAGAGGAGGCTCTCGGCCAAACCTCCAAAAATTGAGGTCCCAATTCTAGCCACTCCAAAAATATTTTGTTGATGAAAACCCACTAATTTGAGGTCCCTAAGTAGCGTGAAAGCGTTGTTGGAGCGATCGACCCGCTAGTTTCTATTATCGCAAACCCTAGCCTATTGGGAAGTTGAAGGAAGAAAGGTAAGATTTGATTATGTTTTATGTGTTATAAAGGTTGTATGCATGTCGTAGTATGTTAAAATGGATGAATATCATAAAAAATGGTATGTTGGAATGAAGGTTGTGTATGTAGTATATGGCCGTGTGAAGTGTGTGTGTGTTGTGTTGTGTTGAAGCCATGAATTAATGCCTAGGTAGTATGTTGATGGTTGTAGTGTGAAGAAATGAATGAGAATTATCAATATGTGCATGTTGGTATGTTGGCCGAAAATGGGTCATGTTATGTAGCAAAAAACGAATTAATGTCGCTTAACGTTTTAGTCGTCGTCGTTATGAATTCTATGTTGGAAATGAGCTTTTAATGACTCAAGATTGATGTTGTAATTGTATGGGCTGATTTGAAGGCTATTGTACATTTGATGTAATTTGTATATTTATGAGAATGATATTGTTAGAATGTGAATTGTTGGTGCAAATCATGATTTGGAAATGAGAAGTGTGTTATAGTGTGTCTCGGGTTTGGGGGACAGTTTTGGGCAAATTGGAGCCTTGTTGGATTGTTGGAATTATTGTATAAATTGTTTGAAATGTTCTTAAATGATGTTAGTATGGATTCGGATTGGTAATTGAATGTACAAGCGTTGATGTTTGCTTGAATGTAAGTCGTTGAATCGAATATGTTGAAAGTTGTTGAATGATGTAAAAGAGAGTTGTTAATGTTATATTGCCTTTCGGATTGGTTATAAATGTTGCTAGGTTGGTTGTTGTTGTTGTTGTTGATTTTGGCCGAGTTAAATTCTCGGGGTGGCCTATTTACAGGGGAAATGCTGCCCAAATTTCTGTAGAATTAAGGGCTAAATTGGAATTAAATGCCCAAATATCTCTAGCTAATGTTTGGCATATTACGACTTGTTATGTAGACTTTGGGCAGCCCGAGACATAAGTTGAGTTGGACTAGCGTGAGTTGGATTAGCGTTGAAAGCGATCGAGGTATGTGAAGCTTACCCTTCTTTCCTTTTGGCATGTCCTAGACGCAAGTAAGTTATGACGTATTATGAGCTTCGGGGGAAATTCCATTCGTAAAATCCGAGCATGCTTACGATGCATATTTGCTCTTGATGTTGGCACCCTTATGTGGACAAGCTATGGTTTATGTGTCTTTGTATGATTGAATTTCAAAAGTCTTATAAGAAATTTTGCTACTAAAAGAGGTCCCGAACTTCAAACGCCCGTAACTTTCGCATACGAGCTCGGATCGCCTTAAAACCTAATAAGTAACTTCATAAGGCATAACATTCCCCCAACTCTCGTAGTCGGGCTCGGGTGGGATTGGCACCCGTCCGTGGGCCCCGCGACTTTCTTTATGTACTTTGACGGGTTTTTTGAAAAAATATATGATATAACTATTATTCTGATTTCAAGTACGATCAGTTTACCTATCTTTTGAGTTTGTAATAATGAATTGGTAACATATGATGACTGTGATTTTCGTTGGCGGGCCCCGATAGGGCTGACGCTCGTCCGTGGGTCCCGCGACTTTTTTATGTACAATTCTGATGGTTTTTGAAAGAATTTGAATATGACTACCTTTACGACCCCCGATTATGATTACCTATCTGTCTGTTGAGTCTGAAATAAGGATTTTACGTATGTGATTTTGATATGTTCCCGAGTAACGCTCGGGCGAAAAATCTGATTTGACCATCGTTTTGGCCTATAAACGATGGTTCGTTTCGATTAACCTACTAAGTCTTTGTAAATGTTTTAAACTGTATTTGGCTACTTGTGATTCTGCTCGTGCATTCTGTTGTTACATTTTTCGCTGAGTCCCGGGCCGGTATGTGTGATAATGTCCGCTGGATACTTGACCGCGGGCTGTGATATTGCCGCTGGATTCTTGGCCGCGGTATGCCGGTATGTGATATTGACCGCTGGATTCTTGGCCGCGGTATAGGTATATGTGTGACGGCCCGGATTCTTGGCCGCGGTACGTGTATATGTGTGATATCGACCGGGTGCTTGACCGCGCGTATGTGTATATGTGATTTTGTATTTGGATTTTGATCAGTTGGTTAATGTCAGCTCATATGACAAGATATGATGTTATGATGTTCTTTGATATGTATATGTATGATCTGTATTTCAGAAGTAAGCGTGTTGGCATTCTGATATTATATTTATCTTCTGCACCTCTGTTGCATGACTTACGTGTCAGATGACAACATTTTGGTATTCTGGTTATTATGTTCATTTTATGTACCTCTGTTTTGATTATGATTCGGATTTGTTACTATGTCTTCTGCTTTGCATACTCAGTACATATTCCGTACTGACCCCCTTTCTTCGGGGGCTGCGTTTCATGCCCGCAGGTACAGATTCGTGTTTTGGTGATCCACCGGCGTAGGATTTCCATTCTGCTGTTCGGAGTGCTCCCTTTGTTCTGGAGCCGACATTTTGGGTATATACTTGTCCGTTGTATATGTATGAGTTTGTTCAGGGGTACGGCGGGGCCCTGTCCCGTCATATAATTCCGTTTGTCTGTTTAGAGGTCTGTGGACACGTACGCGGGTCGGTGCGTTCGGTTCGGATGCGTTGAGTAAGTGGTGTTTGGGCGGCCCATCCACCGTGCCAGCCTTGTCGGCTGCGTGTATGTATGCTTTGCTACGTTATATATATTATGACAGCCTTACCGACTATTGTGCAGTTTATATATTGTATGTGACAGTTCGAAACCACGTATGATTTCTATGTCGGTATAGATTGTTTGTATGCTGATTTCGGTTATTGAGTGCGTATGGGTGCCCAACTCGGGCACTAGTCACGGCCTACGGGGTTGGGTCGTGACATTGGGCACCCCTGTACTAAGGATAGGATAGGGAAGAAAGAAAATGCTGAGGGCAGAATTTCGCAAAGCCGATAGGAGTAGTTGCCTATGATTTAAAGAGAGCCAAATACTAAAGATAAGAGTGACACTAAAGATAAGAGTAACATCCAAAGACTGGGTCAGAAAAGTGAAGCGATGGCTAAGGTTCAGACGTAGGAAATTAAACTCGAGAGGAAGGGCAATGATGTTATAAATGGAGAAACTGATATTACTAACTTACATTAGAGCGCATTAGTCTTGTTAATAAGACCTCCCTTATATTCGAGGATGAATATTCTTAAGGGGCGAAGGATGTCATATCTCGCACCATTCGCACAAGTCCCTCCCTTCATAGTTAGTTGGAAAGGGCTAGAAGAGAAAATAATTTTGCTTAAAGTTATAAGTAAGACTATTCAAGATCGGTGACGTGCGGTTCAAAGTCCTTGGAAACCCTAGTCTGACATATGACGGAAAGACTTAGGAAAATTGTCTATAAGGAATATTCTAAGGTTGGATGAAGAGGAGAAAATCAGTAACTCTCATAAGACCCTTCGAGGAATCGGTCAAGGTGACTTTCAAACTGGAATTTTCACTAGAGCCAAAAGCAGTCCATCCTCTCCTTTATGTGTCGATACTAAGGAGATATGCCGAAGACCCTCTGAGAATCATGTCTGCTGATGATGTATATGTCACAAAGAGTCTACTCCACTAGGAAGAATCAATTTTCATCTTCGACAGACAAACTAGGGACCTAGCATCAAGGTATAGCTTTAATAAAAAAAATTGTAGAGAAGTGAAGACAAGGAAGAGACGACTTGGGAAGTTGAAACAAAGACAAAGCAGGACATGCTCTCATTTATACCTCTATCAGGAATATTTAGGAATTATTATTATCAATGTGCTGAAAAGTTCTGGCAAGCAGCAAGAAAGTGAAGTTGCCGTATAGGATTAAGGAGTTGGAAGGGGTCAAGTTATTATACGATCATATTATACCACATAATGTTAATGCATAAACACATTGATAATCTTGAAGTAACTTTTAACATTCGAGGACGAATGTTCTTAAGGGGGGAAGGATGTGACACCCCGTACTTCTGGAAGAGCATTCGTCAAATCTGGACACCAGTACGTTAAGTTGTGGTCAAGAAAGTCGATGTTTTAATCAAGGAATAAGACCTCTCTTAAGTATATTTAGTAGTTAAAACCATATATGGGGAGGATTGGAGGTCAAACGGATGAAAAAAAATTATAATAATGAAATGAGGTTACACCTTGGCAGAATTTTGGACGTCCAAATGAGTGAGATATATCTTCTAGCATATAAGGATTTGTAAAGTGCATAATCTATCCAAATTGAAGTTCATCGAGTCTAGTTTCCAACCCAACAAACCGTTCATTAATATGACATCAGAATAGGGAGTTATGGGCATTTTAAAACGGACTGCCAAAAGCCTGCGAATTTTCTAGAAACTAACTTAAGGCCCACTAATTCTGCCAATGGATCCCAAATCGACTTGGACCACTATAGATACCCCATCTAACCTCATTTCTGCTTCATTTTAACCATTACAAACATTTGGAAGCTCCTAGATACACCATTAACTATCCTAATAATACTTTAAGCTTAATTTAGGAAGGTTCAACCTCGAGTTAGGCCCGGGAAGTGCGCATAAGCTCGTAGATTGCAAGTTACGCCAACAGGTCATCGTGGGAAGAGTGGAATCGTGGTAACCCTTTTCCTATCTTTACATAGATCGCACAAATCCGAAGTAAATATTGTTAAATTTAGCTACTATTACGTTAAATTGCCGAAACTACGTAATGGGTCTATGGTAGTTGTCATGGATGGATTAAAATGGACATTTTGGACAGAATTAGCATGAAAATTGAGTTATATTATGGCGGATGATGTTGGGTTGTTGTTGATATCGTTGTTGGCATTAGGTTTTGTAAAATTCGAAGACAAATTCGTGAATTATGGCGTTTTGGCAAAATTAACGGAATTAATCCCTTGATGGAAATTATTGGTAAAATTCCAGGGAAATCGATATGGGTATTGTTGTATTGTTGTTGTTGAGGCTATTGTCGACACTTGGGATGTCACAAAAATAGAGGAAATGCTGCCCGATTTTTCATAACTCCAAACTAGTTGGGATATAACACTTAAGATTTTGCATGCAAGCAAAACAAGAGTTAACCCAGATCTTATATTTGTATTTAGGTGCGGGGAAAGGACCAGCGTAGGGAATTCCTCCAGATCACGTTCTTGGAAGGCAAAGGTATGTAAGGTTTTTGTTACCTTCACTTCTTTGGCACGAATCCGATAACCATACTACAAATTGTCCTTCATAACATATGTTCCACTCCATAACTCCAAAATGAATAGAAACGTATCAACTCCTTCAGAACATAGTTG